>NW_027430244.1:0-1783 GCF_044706935.1 Curcuma longa | reverse complement strand
GTCCGGCTGACAATAAGGTTGAGTGGTACTATTCAAGGTCTTAGATGTCGATTATTGAGTTGTCAGTGAACTCAGATAATTGACGGACATACGATATCTTAAACACGGGGAGCAATGCATAAAATAATAAGAAGGAACCCATAACGTAATTTGGGGATTGGATTGGTAGTGCAACAATGATCCTCTAGTGGAATGGATCGTTGTTGATGGATGTAGGTGTGTATTCGGGGTTGAATACGGGATCCGAAACCCATCAGAAGGCCAGATCCAATACCTCCTCGAGGTCCCCACCTAAAGACATCTTCAAAAGGATGCAATCAAACGGATGAGATTAGTTCTCAGCCGTCGGATGAGATTTAATCTCAACCGTTGGATGAGATTAGTTCTCGACCGTAGGATGAGTTAATGGATGAGATCAGCTTGTATCCGTGGGATTAGATCAAGTTGCATCCATTGGATCGAAATAAATAAAGAAGATTGAAAGAGAATAGATTAGAACCGTTGGATGAGATTAAGTCGCGTCCGATGGACGAGATCTCTCCGGTTCGGTTTTAATTCTCTTTGGAAGGAAGAACCGGTTCACGAGGTGAACCAGAGTTGGTTCATTGAACCACACGCCCAAGGGATTAGATCAGGGCCGTTGGATCGAATCAATTAAGTTATATTAAAGAAGATTATATTAGAACCGTTAGATGAGATTAAGTTGCATCCGACGGATGAGATCTCTTCGGTTCGGTTTTATTTTCTATCTTAATATAAAATTGGTTCGCGGATTAAATTAATCTAATCCATAAAGTGGCCGGCCACTTTAGATATGGATAAGATTGATTTGGTTTTTTTTTAAAGGAAAAACCGAATTAAAAAGATCCGACGGTTGCAATCTATTTAATTGGCTGAGATTTAAAATAATTCTGGAATTTGGAATTGGTTATAAAAATTAATCCAAATTAGAATTAATTTAATAGGGGCCGGCCAATTAATAAATTGGATAAAGTTGATTTCATTTTTTTTATAAAAAGGAAAAACCAAATCAAAAAGATCCAAAGGTAGAAAACCAAGCAATTAAATCTAAAGGCTAAGATTAAAGATATTTCTATAAATTTGGAATTGGTTTTAAAATCATTCCAAATTAAGAAATAATTTTTTAATTAGCGAAGGAGGCTTGGTCTTGGCGTGATGGATATAAAAGGGGGAAGGGGTGGGCGGCAAAAGAGAATCAATCAAGAGGAAAAGAGATAAAGGTTTCCGAAAAAAAAGCTTCCTCTCCCTTCTCCATAGTGCCGCCGCCCCTCTTCTTCTTCTTCTTCTTCTTTTCTTTTTCTTCTTCTTCCACCGCCCCTTCTCCTTCTTCTCTTGAGGTGGCCGAACCCCTCTTCCAAGGTGGTGGCCGGATCCAAGCAAAGAGACGAGACAAGGCGAAGTTGCTGCGAGAAGAAGAAAGGCGATCCAAGGTTTCTTCATCCGGAGGTTGCAGTTCCTTTATTTCTGGAGGATCGTTGTCCACCCAACGTCCAGGAAGAAGATAGGAATACAGCGGAAGGCTCCGAGGTCATCAACAAGGTTCTGGTATGATTTATTTTCCGCAGTTTTAATTTCGTACTAGAACTAGTCGTAAAACCGTAGTTAGTAATTTAGGAATCGGCGATCCTGAAGGATCGATTGACTTAGTCTTTTGTAGACTTTGTCAATTGATCCTGGCGGGATAAAATTTTTGTCCTGTGGGGTTCTATGCTTTTCGGAGCGGATAGAATCCGGAACATAGGACGGAGATCCAGAACGCCAA
>NW_027430243.1:0-1144 GCF_044706935.1 Curcuma longa | reverse complement strand
GTAGGATGAGTTAATGGATGAGATCAACTTGTATCCGTGGGATTAGATCAAGTTGCATCCATTGGATCGAAATAAATAAAGAGGAATAGAAGAGAATAGATTAGAACCGTTGGATGAGATCAAGTCGTCTCCGATGGACGAGATCTATCCGGTTCGGTTTTAATTCTCTTTGGAAGGAAGAACCGGTTCACGAGGTGAACCAGAGATGATTGATGTGATCAAGTTATATTAAATAAGATTATATCGTAACCGTTAGATGAGATTAAGTTGCATCCTATGGATGAGATCTCTTCGGTTCAAGTTTATTTTCTTTTTAATTTAATTAAATCATGGAAATAAATCCTATTATGGCCGGCCACTATTTGGATAAGGTTGGAAATAATTGTTTTAATTATTTCCATAAAGATCTAACGGCTAGAAACCAAGCAAGCTAATCTAGAGGCCTAGATTTAAGAAATTTTTATAATTGGAAATAATTCATGGAATTAATTCTAATTTAAATTATTTCTTAATGGCTAAGAAAGGGGTGCTTGGTCTTGGGCACAAAACTATAAAAGGGGGCTAGAGGGGTGGGCGGCAACTAATAGAACAAGGAGAAGAGAAGAGAGGCCGGCGCCCCCCTAGCCTCCCCTAGCCGCCGCCCACACCTCCTCCTCCTTCCTCCTCTTTTATTTTCCCTCTTCCACCGCCCCTCTCCTTCTTCCCTAGAGGTGGCCGAACCTCTCCTCTCAAGGTGGTGGCCGGTCCTAGCAAAAGGGAAGAGACAAGGAAAGTTGCTGCGAGAAGAAGAGAAGGAGATCCTGTTCATCATCCAGAAGGTTTGCAGTTCCTTTGTTCCTGGAGGATCGTTGTCCACCCAACGTCCAGGAAGAAGACAGGAATACAGCGGAAGGCAGCGAGGTCGACAAACGGTTCTGGTAAATTATTTTAATTTCCGCATGTTTTAATTTACTAGAACATATTTGTAAACCGTAGATAATAATTAGGAATCGGCGATCCTGTAGGATCGATTGATTTTGTCTTCCTTATAGACTTTGTCAATTGATCCAAGGCGGGATTAGAATTTTTTTTTGTTCTGTGGGGTTCTATGCTCTTCGGAGCGGATAGGATCCGGATCGCAGAACGGAGATCCAGATCGCCAACA
>NW_027430242.1:0-7005 GCF_044706935.1 Curcuma longa | reverse complement strand
GTAGTCTTCAACTTAAAGGAAAACTCGACCATTAGGATGGTTGTGGTCGACGATTCGATCAATAGAATGTGATTTTCAGTCGATTGGTTGTTGGGTGACTAAGTAGTCGATGAACATATTATTTTTATTCACAGTTGAGTCAATTGAACAATCGACTAATCTAGAGTCATCCGATTGATGGTGTATTTCAATTGATTGATGATAGTTGAGTTTTGTCTAATCCCTTTTGATCTTGCCTAATAGTTTCATGTCATTCCAAATTTAGGGTCGTGTGACAGCTTTAGGCTTCTGTCAAATCATGAAGTATATTAGTTTCAAAGTTAAATTTTTTTACTAACACATATTATCTCAAAGTAATAAAGTTACCCTTTGCTCTTTAAATATTTTAAAATTCAAGCAATTAAATTATAATTGTTGGAATACAATCAAAGTCTCACATTGGAAGTACATGGAAAGATCTTGGAGTTATAAGATAGAAAATATCTCATTGGTACGAGCCCTTTTGGATAATATCCAAATACAAAACCATGAAGGCGTGGGCCCAAAGTGGACAATTTCGTACTATTGTGGAGATATATATGGATTCCATCTTATCTAACAGTGGTATCATAACTTCTAATAAAGGGTCTGTTGTGACCATTAAGGGGGCAGATCCGTTGTGATCCGTACCAATAAGGGGTCCATTTGAACCATTAAGGGGAGGCTCAGATACCACATTGTACGAGACCTTTTGGGTAAAGTCCAAAAATAAAACTATGAGGGCGTAAGCTTAAAGTGGACAATATCGTACCGTTGTGGAGATATATATGAATTCCATAGGATCTAATAGTGGTATCAGAACCAGATTCATGTGGTGGGAGCTCCTATTAAGGGGTCCGTTTGGACCGTTAAGGGGGCGGGTCCGTTGGGGCTCGTACCAATAAGGGATCCGTTTGAATCGTTAAGGGAGCGGGTCTGTTGGGACCCGTACCAATAAGGGGTCCGTTTGGACCGTTAAGGGGACGGGTCCGTTGGGGCCTGTACCAATAAAGAGTCTGTTGAGACTGTTAAGTGGTCGGGTCCGTTGGGATCTGTACCAATAAGAGGTCCGTTGGAACCGTTAAAGGGGGCTCCCAGTGGTCCTTTATTTGAAGGGTAGATTGTTGGAATACAATCAAAGTTTCACATTGAAAATACATGAAAAAGATCCTGGGGTTATAAGATGGAAAATATCTCATTG
The DNA here is from genome assembly GCF_044706935.1 of Curcuma longa. Lineage (NCBI taxonomy): Eukaryota > Viridiplantae > Streptophyta > Magnoliopsida > Zingiberales > Zingiberaceae > Curcuma > Curcuma longa. The sequence continues at coordinate 5,786 of NW_027430242.1, read as the reverse complement.
GTACGAGGCCTTTTGGGTAATGTCCAAATACAAAACCATGAGGGCGTGGGTCCAAAGTGGACAATATCGTACCATTGTGGAGATATATATGGATTCCATCTTATAATTAACATAAAAAAGGTAGATTAGCGACAAATTTTTGGGACGAATTATTTTCGTCACAAATTGACAACGAATTTTGGGACGAATCAAATTTTTGTTGCAAATCCGCAACAAAATTTACGACAAAAAAATATTAGTTGCCAATTTAGTAACAAAATAAATTTGTCACAAAATTCGTTGCAACCCAACATGCAGTTCGTCGTAAAATTCATCGCAGATTTGCAATGAATAGATGATTCGTCACAATTTGGCGACGAATTATTTTTTCATCGCAAAAAATACACCACCGTGCGGAATCTCACCAAAAAAGGCGACGAACTTGCCGTTCGTCGCCAATTCGGCGACGAACGGAGAATTTGTCGCCAAAATTGGCGACGAATACTCTATTCGTCGTCGAATTGGCGATGAACAGAGAATTCGTCGCCAATTCGGCGACGAACGATGAATTCGTCGCCGAATTGGTGACGAATATTTTTCGTCGCCAAAAACTTATTAAACCCTAGATCCGAACTTTTTCCTTTCACGTGAATGCGACTTTTCCCCTACGCCGCAGCTCGCCTTTTCTCGCCTTTTATCGCCGTTCTCGCTCGCCTCTCGCTCGATCTCACTGATTTCTCTTCGAAATCTCTCCGAAATCTTTCCTATTCACGTGGTAAGATTCCTCCTTCCTTCTTCCTCCTTTCTTCTTCTTTGCCATGCTGGTTTTCGGCCTCGGACCGCTGGAGGAACATCGCCGACGGCAGCCGAGCACTGGTGGGCTGTGCCTGGCCCTGGACGGCGGCGGGCGGTGCTGCCTGGCCCTGGGCGGTGCCGGGCGGCGATGCCTAGCCCTAGCTAGCGCTCCTTGGTGTTGGGCGGCGCTCCCTGCGCTGGGCGGCGCTCCCTGGCGCTGGCCAGCGCTGCCAGGCGCTGCCAAATATAATGGAAAATTTCTTTCCTTCTTTCTAACTGAAATCTCAATGTTTACCAGCTCCATTTTTGGTGTCTACTTCCCTCCTGAGCACAATGCCCTCCACTGCAAGGAAGTTGGTCGTTAGTCCTGTCATGAATTAAGGTGCGGCCTTATCAGGGAGTTGGGATGCAAAGAAAGAAAAATGGAGGAGGAGGAGAAGGAAGATTTTTTTTTTTTAAAAAAGGTAAAAATAGGTGTTTTATTTTGTTTTATCACTTCTTGCTACACACTGATAAAACTAAGGATAAGCATGAATTAAGGATGATAATTTTTTTTCTTTTGTACACATGGTAAATTGAGGTCTTGCATTGATGGATGATAATTTTTTAGTAAACTTGTCAAATTGTCTGATCCGGCTCAGGTTCAAAAACACTGGTCTACATAGGGAAAAGAAAAGATAGGCATGAGAATGTATTCTTGTATTCATGGAATCATCGAGTCACCATAACCAGAGCTTTATTTGTAGTGCTTGTTTGATCGTCTTGCTGGCCTTAAAAGCAAATGATAGTTGAAGAATGCACCTAATAGTTTAGTTGTTACTCGACTGATCTTTGTTCATGTTGGGATTTCCCACATTAATTATGGTGTTGGTTATTCTTAGTTTAATTTGAATGTATTGGAAATTACAAAAGAAAGGGTAAGAAGCATTCATGAGGAACATAGGTTGGTGATATAAGGTTGCCATAGTGTCCATGGTTTCATCTTTCAGAAAGACTTATATAACTGCTGTATATAAATTTAATGGTCGACATTGTTGTATATAAATTTGATGGTTTTCCTTAAAAGTCTTTGCAATTTTGGTCTTTGGCAGGTTTACCTTCACCTCACTTCACCTATGTCAAAAATATTGAAGAATGATTACCACCTTTTCTATTTAACTATAGTGATCAGAATTACATGACATCTTTTTTTTTACAAAAAAATTAAATTAAATGCCATGTAATTTCCTATCATTGTAGTTAAATAAATCAAGAAATGGCCTGCCGGGGCAATGACCATTACTATCCTTCCCTTAACTCCACTATATGACATCTTTGAGGCCACAAGCTATGGCCAGATAAACATTAACTCATATGCATGGACTGATGGTGATGAAAGAACACGATTTCCAGCACAGATATCTCTCTAAAGCTACTTCCTTTCACATGTCAAAAGATTATATTTTGGTTGCATCAAAATTATTTTAGCCTTTTTATACTCATTTTGTCTGGTGTATGTTTTGTTTATGAAGGTCTCAATGCACTTCAAGGTATAATGTGCACCCCTCACATAGAACCAATTCAAGGGGATTATCAAGGATAACTACTATACACCTCAACACTTCTGGTTTGAGCTGCTTGACCATTCTCAGACAAGAGCTTTAATTGAAACTTTTGTGCCTTTACCTTCATCCTCCGACACCAGAGGAGTTCCTATTACTCTGATCCAGAACAAATGCTACCTGTTGATATATATTGATGTTGTTCTGGAGTGATATTAATATTTTTGATCATGATATGGATTGATATGTATATTTGTAGAGTGTGGATTGATATATATGGATATGGATGTTTGTGATTTCAATTTGTGTGAATTGATATATGTATGTGGATGTGGATTGATATGTATATTAATTTGTAGAGTGTGGATTGATGATATATATGGATGTGGATGTTTGTGATTTCAATTTGTGTGAATTGATATGTGTATGTGAATGTGGATTGATATTAATATGCGTACAGGTTATTTGTAAAATTTGATTCAATCCGATTGGATCGTGTATTGTATCTATGGGATAATCAACAAATAAAGAGGTAGGAAAGAAAAAAAATTGATTTTGCGATGAATTTTGCGACGAAAATGATTTCGTTCCAAATTTGGTCCCCGAATTCGTCGTAGATTTGCGACGAAAACTGGATTCGTCGCAACTCTGCGACGAAAATGATTTCGTCCCAAAATTCGTCCCCCCAAATTTGTCGCAGATTTGCGACGAAAATAGAATTCGTCGCAAATCTACGACGAAAATTGAATTCGTCGCAAATTTACGACGAAAATGTTTTCGTCGCAAATCTGCGACGAATTTTAGTTTTCGTCGTAAATATCTACAACGAAACGAGAAATTTTGTCGCCAAGCTTGGCGACGACTTTATAGCAACGAAAAATAATTCGTCGCAAAATTCATCGCAGAATATTTTGCGACAAATTTTTTTTTTAAAATTTATCGTAAAATTCATCCCAAAATCAGTGTTTTTTTGTAGTGTTATCTAACAGTGGTATCATATCTCCTAATAAAGGATCTATTGTGACCATTAAGGGCGCGGATCCGTTGGGATCCGTACCAATAAGGGGTCCGTTGGGACCGTTAAGGGGGAGGCTCAGATACCACATTGTACGAGGCCTTTTTGGTAAAGTCCAAAAATAAAACCATGAGGGCGTAGGCTTAAAGTGGATAACATCATACCGTTGTAAAGATATATATGAATTCCATCGAATCTAACAATAATTTCTCATATTAGAAGTTTAGCCAAGTAATAATGTTCTTATGAATAGTAACAACTTCAGTGTTCTTTCCGAAGATTTAATTATTTTGCATAGCGTGTTCTATATAGATTCTTTCCCTCCTGTTACTGTTGAACACGACCATTTAAGGCATGAATGCATAACATTAATATTCCATTTTGGAACATCATCGAGTAAATTCTAGAAGCAAGTGTTAGTGTCCCCGGGGCAATGGTGCAACGGCAGGACATCCGGGTTGTAACTCAGGGACCCGCGGTTCGATCCCCAGCTACGGCGTATTTGCAGGAATTTTCCTCCAAATGGGGAACGCAATCAAAGGATGCTGTGCATCTGGATTGGCCGCCGTATGCGCTTCCCGATTTACCCTGGTGGTCGGTGGGAAACTTCCGTGGGACCGGGCCGACCACCCCCAGAGATGTTGGCTACTGGGATTATCATTTTTTTTAGAAGCAAGTGTTAGTCATAAATGTGCCATGTAAATACCATGTCAAAAATAGCCATCACATTTTGCCATTGCTAAACAAGATTATTTTGACAATATATTCATGGTAACTTACACAGATTGCAAAGATGTATATATGATACTTTATTATAGATTGAAAGTAAAACTAGTTGCAACAATCTTTGGTAGCTAGGATACATCCATACTAGAGTGGAAATTCAATTTGTCCATTATGAGATACTTTCGAATATCACATTAACTATTCATTTACACATTTGTTGATTTCATCAATAAACCTTTGCTCATGCTCCTTCGTGACTACTTGTCCTTCCAAACGCACACCGTCCATAGGCAAAGGCTGCTTTAGAATGATGCCAGTAACGAAAGGAAAGTCTTGTGTATTAGGAGAAATAGAGTTGGGTATTCCCCATCCATAATCTGTTTCATAGAACTCTATCCACCTCCAGTCTGACAAAATCAAATCATTGTACCTAATTGAAATCTTATATGGATCTCCCTTAAAGTTGCCTGAAGCCCATTCCTTAAATTTTGTTGGTAAACTTTCTTTAGCATCTTTAATGAACCTCACTAATTCTGCAAGTGATGCCTTCATGATTTGCTCAGCAGTTTCTGTGATAGTTAAGAGATAGACACAATTTCCATAATAGCCAGCCTTTGGCAGTTGGAACAACAAATGACGAACATTAGCTACAAAGCAGAGAGAGACATCTCCTATGGCATTTATTGCTTGTGTTCGACATTTCCATAGAATTGCAGCGACGACCTCAAAGGTGGTGAATCGATTGGATGTCTCTTTTTCAACTTGTTCCTTCAATCTTTTGATGGTTTGAATTGAGAATTCATGTGTGGAATTCACAATGTGAAACTTGGCTGCGGGAAGTGAAAGTGACTTGGAGAGCATTGGAGGACCAGGAATGGTCTCTCTATACCAGCAGATTGGATCGATAGAGGGATGAGTTTGGCCGCAAGCAATCTCGCTAATGACTTTTAAGAATTGTGCAACGCCGATTCCATCAAACACCAAGTGATGGAATTTGAGTCCGACCATAAATCCACCGCATTGAAAATGGGTTACCTATGCTTGCACAATTTAATTAATTTACATTATTATTATTATTTGAATAAAAATTTATGATTATAAAAAGAAGTTTAAGAATATTAATTAGAAGAATTAATTCTAAATTGCTGAAAAGTAGCATAATTATTCAAAAACTATTTTTTTTTGCAATTGTATTACTTTACAACCAACAGACTGATTGATTTGGTATATTATTTATTTAATTATTAATATTTCTTGCAAGTAAAAATATTAATGGACTTCTATGTGCATTATGGTGGTTTAATATTGATATTTTGACCAATAGAAGATGATCAAAGTGTTAATTCTTTGATGGGTTTTTAGTGATTAAAATGATAATTAATATAAGACTGTCTATTAATGTCCTTATAGACTTTTTATTTGACAATTAAAAGATCATCAAATAGTTATCTAAGTGTTCTGATCATAATCTTTTAGTGATTAAATTTGATAAATTAAGACCCCACATTGAAGTTAATTATACTATTAGGAATTAATTTGAGACCTCGTTGATTTTGACCACGGGAAAATTATCAAATTAATCATCAAGGTATTTTAACTAAAACACTTAGTAACTTTTTATTAATTACCATTAGATTCCTACTCTCAAAAGTTAATATTTGTATCTTTGTTTATTAATTTTGATTACTAGAAGGTTATCAAAATATTTTTAAAAGTTTGATATATATATA
>NW_027430241.1:0-3499 GCF_044706935.1 Curcuma longa | reverse complement strand
GTGTGATGCAAGTTTGCAGGAAAGTCCAAGCGTAGTCTTGGCAAGGAAAGTCCAAGTGGGTAGTGTTGGCAAAGGAAAGTCCAAGTGGGTAGTCTTGGCAAAGGAAAGTCCAAGCGTGGTCTTGGCAAAAGTCCAAGTGGGTAGTCTTGGCAAAGAAAAGTCCAAGCGTGGTCTTGGCAAGGAAAAGTCCTAGCGTCGTCTTGGCAAGGAAAAGTTCAAGCATGGCCTTGGCAAGGATGATTTAGCACGACGAAACTGAGGGAAGTGTCTCGGCTAGTGCAAGGATGGTCACGAGGCTTGTGGAAGGCGTTTGAAGGTTTGCGTCAAGGCTAAAGATTGAAGAAATAGCTAAAAGGGAAAGTTTTCAGCTAGATCAGTCGACTGGCCCTACCAGAAGTCGACTGGGGTTGATCCGAGACACACACAGAGAAATTGGTCGACTGGGAGTCGACTGGGAGTCGACTGGTATCAGTCGACTGATGCTCTGATCAGTCGACTAATAGCCGACCGTTTCGATGCCAGCTGTGCAGATCTGATTTAATTAATGTCATTTAATGGCATTTAATGCCATCAGTCGACTGGCCCTGCCAGCAGTCGACTGATGCTTCGAAAGTCACAAAAGTGGTGTTCGACACGAAGAACAACAACAACTCTCATTCTTTCATTCTTCTGTGAACATCAATTCTGTGATCTTGTGTACTCTTCCTCAAAACGTTAAGATCTATTATTGTAAGGAAGAGATCAAGTTTATGAGGGTTTCTTCACCTTCGAAGGGTTCTTCGAGAAGGAGATCTTTCATAGTGGAATCGTCGGGCTGTGTGTGTGGATCCTTGGATTAGTCACCTCGTAGAGGTGGATACCAAGTAAATCGAACGGGTTAGCGATCTTGCCTTTCTTCTTTGTTATTCTTGCTTCCGCTGACGTTTTCGCAGGAGAAAAATCGAAGAATCGCTATTCACCCCCCTCTAGCGAACGCACCGATCCCAACATCAAAGTGGGTTGACATGCTCGCGGGTCCACACGATATGTATCAAATCGAGAATTTGATACATTCTTAGAAATTAATAACCTGACTGAATTGTTTCACTCATGCATACTTGCCATGACATGCATCCGCTTTATTTTAAAATGCATATACCATGCCATGTCATCATGTTTACTTAACGCTTAATCTAGAACGGTTAGTTAAGGACACATGAGTGATTGACACTTGCCAACATAGTACCAGGGTGGGGCGAGATGATAGTACGTTGGAAAGCTAGATTAAGTGATCAAGAAGGGTAAGGAGTACCTGACTTGATTCACTAAGTCGAACCGAACTGACCGAAGCTACCTCGCCACATCCTAGACTAGTTAGACCAAGGTTTCTCAATAAATTGGTTAAGTCCATAATTTCCTGAATTAATTTTGTCTAGAAAGTGGTTGTTGTTCCAATAAGGCTTCGGCCAAAGAAGGCCTCTGTGCCTCGCCACGGTCTGGAAATCAGTTCTTGAAATGTGTACTTAATTGATTGACGGTTAAACCTGAATCTAACTCAAGGTCAAACATTTCATTAGAACTTAACCTAAAATTAATAAAGATAAAATTAACTACTCATCTCACATAACCCATAAGGTTACCCGTGTATGCCATGTATTGCAACACTTAGTATGGGTGAGATGATAAGGACATTAAAGTACAATATTTTGAAAAAGTTTTTTTAAAAAAAATATTATTATAAATATTTTAATAAAAATTATTTTTGAAAATTGATATTTCCTTGAGTTTCATGCTTGCTGGGTGTATCTATATTATAAATTTTTAAAACTCTATATCCTTGAAAAATTGGTTGACTAACACATTAGACACAAACCTTTAGGTCAACACTAAGTCAAAACCCTAAGACACATAGGCAGAAAATCCTTGTGGTCAACAAGGATGTCCTAAGAGAGTGTCTAGTTCAGGAGGAGGTCATTCTTGAAAGACTCATATTTTAAAAGACCTCTTAAAAACTAAGTTTAAATCATTTTGAAAAATCTTTTTGAAATCTATTTTATAATTGTTCTTTTAACTTGGAACAACTCCTAAAGACACATAGGGAGATTGACTTGTGGTCAACAAGCAACCCTAAGGAAGTGTCAGATTTAGGGGGAGCCCAAGCTTAAAAGTTCAATTAATAATATCTTAAAAATCATTTGCTCCAATTGGATTTAGACTAACCTCTAAGACATTTAGGGAATTTACCTTGTGGTCAACAAGGAGCTCTAAGGAAATGTCAGATTTAGGGGGAAGTCTAAAATCAAAAAAGAGCAAAACTATTTCCTTTAAAAATTTATTTTGAAAAATCTTTTGAAAAATATTTATTTATTCTATTTTGATTTAAACTGACCTCTAAGACACTTAGGGAGTTTGCCTTGTGGCTAACAAGGAGTCCCAGAAAAGTGTCAGGTTTAGGGGGAGGTTAAAAATCGAAAGAGTAAAATTAATTTCAAAATTAATTTTCCTAAAAATGTTTTCAAAATTATTATACATTATCTTTTTATTTTAGGTCAAACCCTAAGACACACAGGGAAGTTGCTTTGTGGTTAACAAAGAACCCTAAGGACGTGTCTGATTCAGGGGGAGACTCTGAATTAAAAAGGTAATAACTAGTCTTTCAAAAATCTACCTATTTTGAAAACACTCTTTCAAAAATCATTTTAAAAATAATATTTTAAAAATTATTATTATACATTATTCTTTTAACTTAGAATCAATCCCTAAGACACACGGGGGAGTTTGTTTTGTGGTCAACAAAGGGCCCTGAGAACGTGTCTAGTTAAGGGGGAGATTCTGACTTAAAAGAATAATAACTAATTTTTCAAAAATATCTATTTGGCAAAACACTTTTGAAAACTAATTTAAAAAATACATTCAAAATTTATTTTGAAAATCAAACTTATTCTTTTAAAACTATTTTGAACAAATCTTTCAAAACTCAAGTTTGAAAACTATTTCAAAAATCTACTACAAAATCATCTTTTAAATCTACTATGGTTTTTCAGGAATTATCAAGACTTAGACGTGACCATAGGGATACCTTTATAATTGTTGGTGCAAGAGAGAATGAACTTGAAATAAAAAAAATCTTTTTGATGTATGAAAAGGGGGAGAAGGGACTTAAGTTAATAATCTAGATTTCTCCCAGAAAGTTAAACCCTGACCTATATTAACTTAAGAAATTGTCAAACATCAAAAAGGGGGAGATTGTTGGTGCAAGATGCACTAAGATCTTGTCTAGAGTTTTGATGTTTGACAATACACCTAAGTCTGGTCAGCTTGACCAAGGGTTGATCCAAACAGGACTTGATGTTTGGATGTATGGAAGTGAGCAAGAAGACCTAGTCAGTTACACTAGGCAGTGGAAGTCCTAATCTAAAGGATTGGGCAAGGGAAGTCCTAGTGAGTGAAGTTGGGCAAGGGAAAGTCCTAGTTGTAGGCTAGGCAAAGGGAAGTCCTAGTGATGCTAGGCATGAAGTCT
>NW_027430240.1:0-9051 GCF_044706935.1 Curcuma longa | reverse complement strand
AACCGTATAAATTACATGCAATATAAGAGTGACATCACGACATAACGATTATCTTATAAGCAATATTGAATTCATTGATTCGATTATGAATGTCAAAAATAATCTTCTAAAACCTTTGATTCAAAAGCATATAAAAAAAACTAAAAAGATAAATTCTAGACTCGCATCTATAAAAGAAAAGTGATATAAAATAAAATCTAAATTAATCTTAAAAATTTAAAACAAATAAAAGAAAAAATTAAAAGATCAAATTTAGAATTTTGACGATCCAATTCGAGTGAACTAACCGTGGCAAGGAGGTCACGGATTGATCATCTTTCTTACGATAAGTCTCAATCGTCTAATTTGTGCATCGGCAAGTAAACATCGTTCATTTCATCCATCATATGGTCCTGCATCATAGAGTCAAATAAAGAATGATCAGCAATGTAAATAATGCTAATTATCAAAGATCTAAAAAAAAGCAAAGACATTTAGGAGCTTGGACAAAAGAAGAAGAAAAAAATTGTCTCGCAAAGAAAAAGTTGATGAATCGTATATACGTGAAAAGAGAGACTATGATTCTTCCATCGCGAAGATTAACTAAAAATACGATACAAGGAATGCAAAATAAAAGCTCTCTATACATGAAAATAACAAGCGGCAAGGGTACTTACTCCCCTCATCTCCATGAACTTTTCTGACTGCTCCTTCAGCGTCGGATGAACATCGCCTAAGCAATAGACATAATCTAGTGACACGGGAAACCCTGGCTCTGGCATCGCTTGAATCTGTGGACAGTCCGATATATATAGTTTTTTGAGAAAGGGAAGGCAATGCAGCAGCTCTGTCGGCAGAGATTGTAGTTTCTTGCAACCCAAGAAGCTTAGAGATGTAACAGCAGTGAGGCTTTGCATCAATATCTCCTCCTCAACTATCACCTCCTCAGAACATGATTCAATTTAAGTTCTGTGATGAATGACAGTGAGTTTCTCAGAGGAAACATTTTAAGCAGAGCAGTGTTGTCCACGCATAATTTACGCAGAGATGACAAGCTCCCTGCTTGCTCATCTTCTGCATCCAACTGAACCAGCTTAGGACATCCTACGATCTTCAATTCCTCGAGGGATTTGAGGAGTCCTAAGCACTCCATCCATCTCAACTCATCACAGTTAGAGATGTACAAATATTGCAGTTTTACCAATTGAACCAGAGGAATAGACGTTATGTGTGGACAATGGTCTATTTTCAAATCGAGTAACTAAACAAAGGTTGTGCAAGCAGTCAGGCAAAAGTTTTGCATATTCACCACAGTCGCTCAATTCCAATACCTTGAGTGAGGGCGGTAGATGGGCCACCTTCCTCGTCATCTTCCGTGTTGCTATTTAATATGAGCTCGGGACAGCCTTCTATTGCCAACGATTTCTAGGGAAGGAGGGAAGGGAGGTAATGTCTTTAGTTTGGGACAATCTCTGACACAAAGTTCACGCAGGCAGGGAAATAGATCTTTGCCCTCAGTCCAAGACCACTCTTCCAATGCCGGCAAATCGTATAACTCAAGCACTTCCAACTTTGGAAAACACTTGCCTTCAAATTCATGACTCAGTTGTTTCAAAGCAGGCATGTTCTCCATGCGAAGTTCAATTAGATGCAAACGTTGACCAATAAATGGCAGAACGTCATCCCATCCCTTGCAGTTTTCTAATTCTAGTTTTTCCAAATTGGATAGAACTTTTGGCATCAACCAACTAGGCGACCTACCTCCATTGTACCCTCTAATTGTCAATATTTTGAGCGATTCGTGTGGCTGCAGACCTTCAATTACTTCCTCTTCCAACTTGGCATCCTTCTCATCATTCCATTTCAACAGCAATTCTTTTTAGGTGGACTTTGTTCTTTAACTCGGCCCGCTTTGCTTCTTTGCTATCAACAACATTCTCAAGATTGTGAATACAAAGTGTTCCATGAAGCTGTGTCAAATCCTTTAGTTGTTCAAGCTTGAGTGCATCGTCCTCTCCAACACTAAATGTTGGCAATTCTTGAAGATTAGTTAGTCTCCGTACATCCTTCATCATCACCCAAAACTTTTCATCTGCATCAATGTGTCTCAAATTGACCAACTTAGCCAATTCTTGTGGTATAGACTCTAGTTTATGACACCGTAGTATCTTCAGCGTTTGCAAATTATAAAGGTCGCATAATGAGTCAGGCAAAATTTTAATTTCAAAATTCCAGGATATATCAAGGTAACGGAGGTGAATCAATTTACCAATATGTTCAGATAACTCCTGCAGGCCACAACCACTTACATCCAGAACGCGAATGCTTCTTAGTTTTTCAAAGAGGCTATCGGGAGGTGAAGTTTTTGTCAACATCAAGGTGCGCAACTTGTCGTATCCAGAGAACTCCAACGGCAATTTTCCTTCTGCTACTCGTAGATGCCGAGTTGTGGAAGAAGGCAGCTTTGTTTGTCTGTTATTTTCGATCCTACATGACTCGTCCGCAGAAATCATCTCAGCTAAATCATGTATAAGGTCATGCATCACAAATCTACCAAATTCGGATTTTTGAAAGAAAAGACCTGTTTACAAACTCAAGAAAATAGTCGCTTCCAACGTCTTCCATCCCCTCTGTGTTTTTATCTTCGATGAAGCCTTCGGCCATCCACATTTGAACCAACTCAGCTTTATCAAATCTGTAGTCTTTAGGAAACAACGAGCAAAAAGCAAAACACTGCTTCAGATTTTCATCAAGATATTGATAGCTTAAATGCAGAGCTGGCATAATACTATCTTCATCTTGTTTTACTTTCCATGTGTCGCTCTTCATTATGGTGGTCCAGTGTTGCTGGCACAAATTTGATTGCAGAACCCTGCCAAGTGTCTTTGCAGCTAATGGTGAGCCCTTCAACTTGCTAGCGATCTTTCTACCAATGTCTTCCAGCCCTGGATAGTCTTCAGGGTTGAGTGTGCCAAATGAGCATTTCTTGAACAATTGCCAAAAGGCATCTTCGTTTAAACCATGGAGCGAGATTGGTTCCACCAGGCTAACCATTTTAGAAACTTTCATATCTCGAGTTGTAACAATGATTTTGCTACCGTGAGCTCCAACTTTGAGTAGTGCACAGAATTTCTCCCAGATACTCTTATCATGGCTCCACACGTCGTCAAGAAAAAGCAGAAACTTCTTTTTCGCAATATGCTCATGGAGTATCTTTCGAAGAGGCTCCAACCCCACATTCTCATATTGATTTTGTGGAGTTATTGACTGTAACATAGATTTAGTTAGTCCCTGCACGGTGAAATTGTCAGAGACACAGACCCAAATCTTGAGATGAAAATGATCCTGAAGTCTGTTGTCTTTGTGCACATGCTGAGCTAGAGTAGTCTTTCCGCCCCTCCGATCCCGACAATGGGCAAGACGGAGGAGGTATCGTTGACAAATCCGGATGCAGGTTCCACCTGATTAGCTGACCCCAACAACCAATCTACCACTTGATTCAGTTCTTTCTCTCTGCCAAACAATATGTCCGTCACCGGGGAAGAGCATGATTCTCTGGCCTGAAACTTCACCTCAGGTTGCTTTCCTCTATCATTTGGTGGTAACACTTTCATGATGTCCTTCGCACTATTAACAATTCTCGCCAGCCTTTCTTGAATCTCCCTCACTCTAGCTCTCATATCATCTTCCTCCAAGGAATGAGAAGAACCAAAAAGCCTTTTTTTTGCAGAAGAAAAAATGTTAGGAAGGCCGGTACTGGAGCCACTTGCCTTGCCCTCTTCTTCGCCTTTGATCTTCTGCCTGAGGACATGGTATTGGAACTCATCTATCAAGTCTTCAGCATCATAAGCAGTATCCTTGAGTTCCTGCATCAATGTCTTCCACTCGGTGTTGTCGCTCCGACTAGTCTGCACCACGTCCAGGATGATTTGAGTCTCCCGCAGCGAGATGCGCAGCTTATCCATGTCCTCCGCGAAACGCTGGCGCTCGGCAAACAGTCGGATGGCTTTGTCGCTGGCCTTATCGATCAAGGTCTGGATGAAGGCCTGCGCGAACCATCCCCCCACTGTTAGTGACACCGCCATCTGATTGCAGAAGAGAGCAGCAGCAGATCCTTGCACTTCTTTCAGATCTGCAAGCCAAAGGAGCTGCAAAAACAAAACAAAGACAGCACTCATCATTCATCAAGGACACACGCCATGTAGTAGATCTAACTATTGATCGATGGCAAAATATAAGGATTAATATAGCAAAGTAGCATGTATAAGAGATTTGATTACCTCCAAATAAAGTGGATCTAGAGGTGATGGTTGCTGCCTTTGAGTGGGCAATGCGATGCTTCAGAATACTCTCCGGAAGCAAATATTACAAATAGGAAGGAAGTTGGAGATCAAAGCAAAGTTGGGCGATGCTTAGGCAAACTACAGAATACTCAGTCTCCGGAAGCAAATATTGCTGAGATCAAAGTCAAGCTGCAGACTTCGGTCTCTACGCTCTGAATGGCACGTGACCATAATTTTTTTTTTCCTCGCGTTTTCAGTTTAGTGGAATCTGACTCAGCCAGGATTAATTAAAAATATAAAATATATAACTATGCCAGATCAAGACTACTGTGATATGCCAATTCATAGATTCATGTTTCTAAGCCAAAATTTTGGTTGGCGCCTAAATTCGTTATTCTATGAGGTTCAGTTTTGACTCTTTTCCTTGTCTTCTCCAACCGAGCTTCCAGGTATAGCTATTTTTGCTCCAACGGTGAATACATATGACTTCAGCCTCAACAAAGAAGAGTCATGTAAAATTCGGAACAAGCGGAAGATGATGTACTTTTTGGCTCAGTGGCTTAATTCCTTCTCTTCTTCAGTATTTCTATCACAGAAGCTTCTTGTCTGGAAAACATGGTCAGCCTAAGAAATGGTTGTCACTGGCATTGGGTAAGAAGGTACGCCTGGTTTAGATTTCCACTGCTTAAATTCGTATCATCTAATTAACTGCATGTAATTGTACCAAACATATTACTTTTCTGATGCTTCTGATTTTTGTTTCTGAATGTGTAGGGTTTTTTTTTTTCTTTAACATGAATAAAGCTTCCAATGGCTTGTGCTATTCACACAGGATAAATCCTTACTGGAAGAACCGAGTTTTTGGGAGTTCTGGGAGAAGGATGTTGCCGAAGAGGTTAGTCAAGGAGATGCAAAACCATTCAAGGAAGAAGCTGTGCTACAAATATCAAATTGGGGTCTCAGTTTAGCTGACATTCAACTGCAGAAGCGACCTCAATGTAATGGCTTGCTTTCATGGTTGAAGTCACTATATAGCGAGGTTGAAAAGGAGTGGGCAGGATTTCTCGGCCCTATTCACCTCTGGCAGGTCAGTTCATTTTCTTCTTCTTTTTAAAGTGATCTTTTATTAACAAATTGTCATGAAAATTAACCATGAGAATGCACGTGTATGCTCACACACACTGTCAAAAGCAAAGACCGTACCTGTACAATCATATCCGATTCAATTGATTCTTATGATAAAATCTCAGTTGATCTTATTGACTATCTCTGAGGGTGATCGATCCTGTCCTATAGAAGTTTTTCATCGGCCACCAAGGTAAGTCAAGAAGTGCATGCAGCGGTCAATCCAGACATCCAACATCTTTTGATTGTGCTCCCCATTCAATTCAACTGATCCTTGAATAACTTAGGAGACATGTGCTTAATTTCAGACCACAGTGAAACTTCATTTCACTCATCTGTTAGATATCTATTGCTAATGAAGTTGAAGCGACTCTTTGACCTCTATTAAATCTACCTATGCTTGACTATTAGTTTGACTTTGCCACATATGATTTGCTCTCTTTACCATATAAGTAGGCCTTCCATAATTTCCTAGATATTTTGAATATAAATTAATATTTAAAAATGGGAAAACAAAGAGAAAAATGTATTTTGAATTTTTTTTCCTACTATAAATTAGTCCCTATTTAAAAGTATAGATAAACTAAAAGGAAATTAAAGATGAAGAGATGTAAAAGTATTTTCAAGTGAAAAGAACCTTTCAATTTTATCCGCCTTTTCCAGTAAAAATCCTAACGCATAGTTATTTTTTAAGCGTCATTGGAATTTACTAAATTAAAGAAAAAATTAGGGGGAAAAAAAAAGAGTTATTGGACATTTCAGATAAAGAAAAAGTGTTGGTGAATAGATACTCATACTCTGAAATCAACTTAAGTTGTTTTGACATGTTTATCCAAAGAGTTACGTTTGCTTGTAACATCAATATGCATATCAATATTGTAATGTCCTAGAAATTTTAGGGTTAGAATTAACCAATGAAAGATCATGCCTTGTTAGTTTGAATTTAAGTGGGTTGAAATCTAAATTAGGTAAACCATTTAGGTTGGTTGGACCTAGAATTTGATTAAGATTATTTTAAATAAATGGGATGGGAAGATTCGTCTCGCGAAGACGAATCAAACGAAACTAGTTTAGGTCAAATCGAAGATCGTTGGTTAGTGAACTAAATGAACTGAGATTGAATCAAACTGAACCAAGTTGATTTGGTTCGTACCGAAAGAGGTTTTAATAAAATAAAATGGGTAAAAAAAAGGTTCGTCTCGCGAAGACGAATCCAACAAGACTAGTTTGAGCTAAATCGAAGGTCGTTTGGTTAGTGAACCAAGCGAACCAAAGTTGAACCGGATTCGCTACAGTAACCAGTTCAATGACTTTAATAAATCTAGGTTTTAATTGGATTTAGCCGATAAAAACTTAAGTTAATGATGTTAGTTTAGAATTAATCGGTTAAACCGGTTTAGGTTACTATGCACTCCTTGTTATAAAAGAATTCGCCCGAAACCCTTCAGGCCGAAGCCCTCCTTCCTTCCCCACCGTCTACCGCCGCCGCACCTCCTCTGTCGTTGCCCTTCTTCAGCCAACGCCGCCGCCTCTGTAGGGAGACACCGCCCTCTGCCGCCTGTGAAGCCGACGCCGCCGATCGAAGTCGCCTTCTGCTGCCTGTGAAGCCCGATGCCGCCCGGCCGAATCTGACCTGCTGCCACAAGCCGTCGCCCGTCCTCTGCCCCTTCGCTGCCGACACCGCACGCCACCGCCGCCCCTCTGCTGCCTGGCCGCCCGCCGCTTGAGGACGCCTCCCGACCGCCGCCGCGATTCCCTATCAACCGGCGCTACTACCCTCCTCTGTTTTCTAGCAGTGCTGCATGAGGAAATCGAGCAGCCACCGAGAAGAAGACCCCACCGGCTTGCACAGTAGAGGTAACGGGTGACTAATAAGAGTTGCTGATTCATTGAGGTTAGTAGTTGATTAAATTAAATAACAATTAAGTAATGGAGGTTAGTTAATTAACTAAGGCTTGATTGAGTGAACCAACGATGGTTGATTTATTAAGATACTTAATTTAGTTTAATTAGATTAATAATCAGTTTAATGATAGGTAAATTAGTTATACTTAATTCAGTGTAATTCATCGGTTTGATGATTACTTAAGGGGATTGATTAATTGGTGATTAACATTATGTGATAGGATGGTTAATCTAGATTGGTAATTGAGATAATTAGATTAATTAAGGTAATCGAGTAATGAATTTTGATTGAATTAAAAGGTAAGTAATTTGTAAATGGGATTAATTAAATTTTGCTTAATTAATCAGATTATAATTAGTGAACTCATGAATTATACATGTAGAGTAATTAATTAATTAATAATCGAGTTAAGTATTTAGATTGATAAAGAAAGTAATCTTAGTTTAGTTATGTAATAGTTTGAGTAACATATTGGATTTTATTACTAGGATTCATAGTCCAATGAGGGTTTCATAGGATTATGAATTGATTAAGTAATGGGGAATGGGATTAGTTGGAATTAAAATAATCAAGTCGTGTTAAAGGGAGTTAATTAGAATTTATTGGGTTGGATTAGCCTTAGAATCGACTAGAGTTTACTGCATGGAAAATTAAATAATTAGAGAATGTTATTTGAATTACAGGACTTTGATTGGTTGATCCTGCTATACACGGAGGATTGTAGTAGGGTTCTTATTGCAACGATTTCATCAAGAGGTGGGTAATCTCTATATCTGGTCAATACAGATCTATTTCCTTTCTAGTGCATGTTTTCTATTATTGATTAGTCTATTGATCATATTCCTATACCTGCTTGTGGGTAACCTCTGTATTTGGTCAATACAGATCTAGTCTCTTTTCAGTGCATGATTTCTTTCTCTGTTGATTTCATTCCTATAACTGTTGCTATCCTTATTACAGTTGTTCCTTGATTCATTATTTGATGCTTACCGTTGACCTTAATCTGATACTTCGACCTTAGTTAGTTGGATGTTTGATACTTGATACCTAGTTTTTGATACTTACAGTTGATACCTTGATCGCATATCGTTGCTTGATTATTAGTTGTTGGCTTTTAGTATTGTTAAAGATCAGTTGTTGGAGTTGTGCAATATGTCCTGTTTGACCCGGATATGAAATAACCGTTGTTGATCCATCGGATGGACATCAAGTAGTTGATATTGTACCTCCAGGACCAGAACTTCTTGTTTCAGAGGGTGAATCCATCAAGCTTGATCAACCATTAACAAGCAATCCCAATGTGGGAGGCTTTGGTCAGGGAGATGCAGAAGTAGTGCTTCAAGACCCATTACGGGTCCAAGGTCTTTTATTCTTCTTTGCATTTGTTATTTTGGCACAAGTTTTTTTGGTTCTTAAAAAGAAACAGTTTGAAAAGGTTCAATTATACGAAATGAATTTCTAGGTGCGGGGATTTCTTAACATCAAGTTGGTAAAAGGTGCCAAATTTTTGTTGATCCATATATATATATATGGATCAACAAAAAATCTCCAAACCCCTTTTGTTGCTTTGTTTATACTTTTTTTTTCGTTTTGCGGGATGCCTGGAATTCATTACTTGTATCCTATTCTTTGTAATAGATATACAAACAAAGAGAATACAAGGGAAGGATGGCAAACCGGAACTCTTTTGTTTAGATTGATAGGAAGTTGTGGACAAACAAAAAGAGAGAAAAGATTATAGGGGAATAATTGATTGAG
>NW_027430239.1:0-3198 GCF_044706935.1 Curcuma longa | reverse complement strand
AACTAATTAATATTCATTAATAAGGATTGTGAGTCATGTTCATCAATAAAGAAACTTTCAAAATGAATAAAAATAATAAAATTTTTAAATAATCAAATAAGCTTGAATTGAGAGCTCAATAACATATAAATAAGTCAAGTTCAAACCAAATTTGAATTGAGATAAAACTTGTAAAAAAGAATTAATAAGTCAAACTTGAATAATCATTTCAATGTCTTAATTTATTTTACGTTTGACTTAATTTGACTCAATTACCTTATTAAACAAGTTTAAACATCATGAAGTTTGACTCAATTTGACTCGTTTACGGTCCTAGAAAAGAGAATAAGAATTCTAGAAACAACGATTTATCATGCTAATATTTACCTTGATTACACGGGCATGAGTCGATGAAAATGACCAATACTATGAGTAAGCTCAAGATCTTCATCATTGCTATGAATATGCTTTAGGAATGTTATAAAAGCCAAATTCATAGTAATTTATAGAGTTTCAAGTTGTAAAAATAGTTAGATAACTTAATTAAAAATAGGAATGTTGCAACTAATAAAAAGTTGGTAAAACAAAACAAAGTTTTTTTAAAACTTTTTTTTTGGACTTTGAAAAGAGAGGAGCGGGAAAAAAATAATTTATTTACTTACTTTAAACTTACTAAATAACTAATTACAAATTTTATAAACAAACTGAAGATTAATTATCATATCGATCGATAGTTATTTGAGTTCGCCCTACCTTGATTATATCAGAGCAGATTATAAGAGCACGATGAGAATGACTAATACTATGATCAAGTTAATCGCCTTCATCGATCCTTGCTATGAACGTGTTTTAGAAATGTTGAAAGTCGACTACATATATATAGTGTTTTAGGTTTGAAAATTAGAAATAAATAAATAAAAATAAAATAGAATGCAGTAATAAATATAAAAAGTGGACAAAATTAAATTTGAGCCAAATAAGTGAAATTTTTATTCCTTTTGGGCTTTGAAAGGAAAGCAAATTTAATAATATATTTAATCAATAGAGTTGTCAAATGGGTCAATCTATGACAGGGCGGACTAATCCACCAAAAACTTATCATATGACGGGGTCGGATGGGCCGACCCACTAACTTGGCGGGTTGAAAAATTTCTAACCAAACCCAACTCAAAGCGGGTTGCGAGTTAGACCGGCTAACCCGCAGACCTCTCAAAAAATAAAAAAATATTAAAATTTTTAAATTTGAATTACAATCTAAACGGGTTAAGTTGAAATTTTTAAATTTAGATTGCAATTTAAACGGATCAAGGTCATTAGTCCATTGAGTTTTCTACTTTAATTTTAAATTTCAAAGAAAATAAATAAATTTTCTCAATCTGCGAACCAATCCAAGCCCACCACGGACCAATCCACGCGGGCTGCGGACCTAGGCAGATCGACCCACCTTAAAATGGGTTGATAAAATTTTAATCCAACCCATCTAAATTGTGTGGTGGGGCGGACCAATCCGACGAACCGAATTCAAATTGCTTAGACTCCACACTAGGACTTTCATTTGCTTAGACTCCACACTAGGATTTTCATTGCCTAGCCTCAACTAGGACTTTCCTGTGCTCCCCTGCACACTTAGATAAACACATCAGTATACACCACACACTTAACTTGAACCTCGTGCCATCATCAAAATCAAGATTCGATCATCTGGTGCTCCCTGCACCAACAAGGACTTCATCATTGCCTAGCATCCAATAAACTTTAACCTATTAGGATTTTTCGTTACCTAGTATCCATCAACCTTAACTTGTCGAGACTTTATTGTTGCCTAGCATTTGATCAATCTTGATTTGCTGAGACTTCACGAGTCATGCCAACTCTATATTAGACTTTCAATCATTAAGTGTTCGGTCAACCATGACTCATTTGGACTTTCTTCTTGTTAACTCCCTGTTGAACTTTCAACGGTCAAGTGTCCGATCAACCATGTCTCATTTGGACTTTTCATATCTTATCAAGTATCTAGTCAACCTTAACCTACTTGACATTTCACTCGACCAACTAACATATTGATCAAACATCAAAACTCTAATTTGAATCAACTCAAGATTGGTTAACCTAATCAACCAAGTTGATTTATATGTAAGCATGACTTATATGTATTGAATGTCTGACTGATCAAGATAAAAATTACTTAAGCAGACTAATTATTATTTTCTTATTTGACATTTTAACAATTTATTTATTTATAGAAATTTTTAAATTTAAAATAAATTTAGCTAATAAATAATTATTTTTCTTTTTATCTAATTAAATAGCTACGTAAACTCGAATAAACAAAAAAAAATCATCATAAGTAATATTAATTAATGAAGAATCTTTCTTTTCACTATTTAAACAACAAAATAGAGATAAAAAACCATTAGTTTAGACACGATGTCAACAAATACCCAAAGCATAAGGCATTAGTTTGCGCCTAGATAACTGTCTTCCAATTATGTATATGTCGATTAGTCCCGTCGAGGCGTAATTAGTTACTACGAGGTAGACTTGTTGAAGTGGACAAGGATCGAATCTCAGCGAAGCCGAGACAATGCCCTCTCTCGTAGTGGCCAACTGTAGCTTCCTGATTATTTACCTCCTCATAAATGATCGTGGAGCCAACCGTGTAGAGCCACTGAGGTGACAGATTCTACCTTGTTGCTGAAATGTATATGTCGATTAACTAGTACTCTTGTTGAAATGGAAAATGAACATGATAAAAATTGTTTAATTATAAAAATTATTTTTTAATAATTTAAACATCTTATATTACAGGATATTAATAATTTATGTATTAATACAAATTAACTTTCTGCCTGGTGGTCCGATTCTAGTATCTGAAGAGTTCTTTGAGATTGAACATTATGTCATAGGGAGTAGACATGACCTGATGCTGATGTTGCAGCACATTTAACATAGAAGCCAAAATATAACACCGCGTCTCGTCTTCATCTGACCTTAACCAATTTCCTATGTCTCTCTATCTCCTCTTCATTAGAATCTATATTAGGAACACTAGGACAGACCTTGAAAAGTATAAATTTGTGCTCCTCAGCAGTTAAGACAATGTCCAAGTTCTGTTTCCAATCAATATAATTAGGACTAGTAATTTTATTTTCTTTTAGAATAACAGTAAGTGGGTTGAAAGTCATAATGAAATCCTAAAAATCACATATTTGGTCC
>NW_027430238.1:0-9114 GCF_044706935.1 Curcuma longa | reverse complement strand
TAAGAATATTACCATTGATAATCACCGAACTTTCCTTGGCAAGCCGCAACAATGGGCTGAACTTCATCTGGGAATAGAACGATTCAAGGGATTCTTTCACCAACCTTGAAAGCTGTTGTTTAACGCTTCCAACTCGCTCTATATTCTGTCACAAATGTAACACATTCACTCACAAAAAATTAAAAACTCTTGAACCACATCAAAAACTTCATGAACTATCAGTGGGTGGTGGGGGGGACAGGGTGACACCTCAAACCCTAATAAATTATGAACATAAAACACTAGCTTCAGGAAAAGCATATTTATAAGTTAATTCTACCATTCTAAAGCAATAAAGAGAAGTGGTCAAATCCTAGTATTTCCGAATTATTGATAAAGAAAACTTAAAATTAATTATGGACCATTCTTAGTCTAGAAGATGATGAGCAAAGATGAGCCATCCATGAACCTAGAAACGTTTTCAACTCACCTTGCTTGTAGCTGGAACTTCCAAGGGTGTGGACATCGGCACGATCTCGTTGCTCATTGCGGAGACAAACACCCTCGCTCTTCTTATCCAATCAAGACTTCTAGAAGTAACACGAAAGTAGCCTGCTTAGTTCCAAAATCCCCAATCCGTAACAAGAACCATAATAATTGCACAAATTTATCACAGAAAAATTCAATTAAGTGACATAATTACAAAAAAGAAGAAGAGAGAGGATCTATCAAGGAGACAAAAATCAAGCAATTATTCGAAATGAGAACACAAACGAGCTGAACAATGGGGTAACAAAATTTTCAAAACACACAATAAAGACTTTGCATCAAATTTACACCAAAACATTCTGCATTGCAGTTCATCAAAAAGATTATTGATTTCCTAAAAGATAAATACAAATTAAAGGTGAGGCATCAAGAGGAGTGAGGAGGAATACTCACTGAAAGGAAGCGTCGTGATGGTAGCGGTGGGGAGGCGCCAAGAGCAGCAGTGGAAGCGAAAAGTAGCGGCAGGCAAAGGCAACGAATCTACTGCAACACACCCCATGGGCATTCCTGGGCTAGATTAAATATGAACGACGTGCAGCGACTAATTTTAGGATTTCTTACGAATCAAAAAAGAAAAATATAATAAAGAAAGAAACAAAAACGGGTTCTTGTGTCGGGTTTCAATCTATAATTTGATTCAGAAGAAGCTCACAAAAGAAACTAAAGCCTGAGGAAGTGTGTCTACTTCCCAGGGTAACGCATGGCGCAGTTATGGAACCATGTGAAACATTACATTTCTTCCAATCACAGAGAACTGCAAATACACACCTCCACCAACGAGGTGGCGATGGCAGTGTGCGATGACAACGAGTTGGGAGATGCTTCAGGCCATCACGCTATGATGAAAGGAATGGAGGCTATGGCAAAACATCTGAAACAGGTGAAAGCATAGCTGCTAGACTAACTATCAACGGGCTGAGACCAAAAGTAGTATAATTGGATAACTTCAACTTCATTAACAACCATTTATGAATCGGAATGAACTAATCCATTGACACAAATTGTTCATGGGCGAAAATTGAGTTATTTGGGTCCTGGAGGATTGAAGGGAAATATGTTAGTTTTCAAATACAAGATATTCTATGGATTTCTATGCATGAGATATCCTCCTAATGCTATTGCCTTCCTCCGCGTGGGTCGAAACTAATAGCTGAGAAGGTAGCAACATCAAATTGGTGTCGTCTGTGGGAAAGATAGGACTAAGACGTTGAGAAATCTAGCAAGATGAGAAAGGGGCACGGGCCAAAATCCTAACTGCATTCGTTGGCGGTGGAGGCAACAAATTGCAATGCAAAATATTTTGGTGTAAATTTGATGCAATCATAGTTAACCATTTGAATAGGACAGAAATTTGAATGTTAGATGATAATGAAAGTTTAATATTACGTTGATAATTCGATATTATGCATATAGATGTAAGATTAGAGTTCGACTAGATAGTAAAGGAATATATAAAATAATCAAGCTTGAACAATTTATTAATGAACTTATTGATTAATTTATATAAAATTTATTTTTTATTTTTTATTAAAGTACATATACCATAATGTACTAAATTCCATCTGAAACAATTTCATCACGATCCTACAGCCATTATTAATCACAAAAAAAGTTTATTGATCATAGGCGTCCAATTCTCAAGCACATTCGTTGTGACCACTACACGCACTAGGATTTCAAAAGTGGAGCTCGTCGTCACGCTTAACTTCTCCTAAGGTAAGCAATATTATTTCTCAAGCAAAAGGTTCTTCCCTATCACTTTCTTTTGCTATTACTGGAACCCCTTTTTCCGGGGTCCATCTCACATCCATAACACGCCCGCTAGTAAGTTTGATCGCAATCCCATCTTTTCTCTTCCCTCTTTTCATGTTCTTCCTATCTCTAGCATGGATCAATTCATGTGCAATGTGTTGCTATCTCTTCTATTTTCTCCTATTGTTGTCTTTTTCTTCTTGCATTATGAACGCGAGATGGATCCAGAAAAAGGGGTTCCAATAATAGCAAAAGAAAGTGATACAGAAGAACCTATCGCTCAATAAACAGTATCACTTACCTTAGGAGAAGATAAGCACAGCAGTGGTGAGCTCCACTTCCAAAACCCTAGATTTTTATAGAAGTGATATAGTGTGTGGTGGTCACAACGAATGCGCCCAAGAATTGGACGCCTATGATCAATAAACTTTTTGTGAGATTAGTAATGGTTGCATCGTGATGAAAATGTTTCCGATGAAATTTAGAATATTATGGTATATGGACTTCAATAAAAAATAAAAAATAAATTTATGATTAAGCTTTACATAAATTAAACAATAAGTTTATTAATAAATTGTTTAAGCTTGATTATTTTATATATTCCTTTACTATTAAATGAACATAAATGAGATTTATCTAGCCGAACACTAATCTTACAATCCTATGCATAATATCAAATTATAACATAATATCAAACTTTCATCAACATCAGAAAAACTTCATACTAATATTCAAATTTGTCATATTCAAATGGTTAACTATGATTGCAGGATTATATTATACGAGGTGAAAAGAAACTACCTCTGTACAGGTGATGTACATAATATTCCTTGGAGTGTTACTGTAAGCATTTGATAGATTCTAGTCTCTAATTGTATAACTTTTGTTTTTTATAGTAAAGTTGTGGAAGTTCATGTTCATTAGCAATAGTCATTTCAGCGACAAATTCTGCTACAATAACAAAATTACGTGCAGATGACATTTCTTGGCGTAGCTTCTTGGAAAGAGTAAAACAGACCATGTATTCTTTTTTTTAAATCGTTTGTTTAAATGATTAAACTGTGTTTTTGACAAGAACATTGATCTTACCATACCCATATAGGTAGGAGAGTCATGCATTAGGCTGACCTTAGCTTTAACCAGTGCACTATTAGGATGATGCGCCCAGCAAAATTGATCTTTGTTATTGTCTTAAAATATGGTTTGAAATGCTGACCCGTGCCGCCCGACACGGACGGTTTTTACCGTTCCGGAAAGGGACTGGCACCGGTACCCTACCGGCACAGCACGCCCGATAATTTCGCGTGCGTCAAGTTGCGCCACAGTGCGCGAGACTACTGTCAATCAAACGATGAAGACTTACCTGGAAGCAGCGTCTACGTCGACCGGTGAGGACGACCGGCGAGAGATGTGTCGAGGCGGCGATGATGGCGGCGGAATCCGAAGGAGCGGTATCGCGAGCTGAAGACGGAGAAGAAAGGAGGGGGCGGAATACGTTAGGGTTTTATCGAAATTTAATATAACGATATAACGATTTTAATTAAAACCGTTATATTAAACCAAAATATAAATTTATATGTTATAAATAATGTTATATTATTATATCAGTGGTATATAATTTTTTTATAAAACGTATTATTTAAATTTTATATATTTATATATTTAACAGTTTATTTAATATACATATAATTTCTAATTATTTATTTATTATTATTATATCGACTGTAATTATATTATAAAATTAATAATTAATTAAATAAACTGTTAATTAAATAATATAATTATAATATATACATTTATATTTTTATTATTTTATTTTACAACAAATTAAAATTTTTAAAATTTTTACTTGAAATTTGAATTCCTACAGTGGCGGAGCTACAGGGGGGGCGCGTGGGGGCGTTCGCCCCCCTGACCCTGTGTAAAAAATTCGCTCCGAATCGTGCGTTATAAGGTTTAATGGGCTTCAAATCAGACCCGATCCGTTAACCTCTCCTCTAGTTTCCTTCGTGCGCCTGCGGCGGCCTCCCGACCCTTCGCCTTCCCCTATTCGGCGTTTCGCTGTGTTCTCTGACGAAACGAGCGGCGGAGCCGCGGAGGAGACTGCAGTCGCCAGCCGCCGTTTTCTTCGTGGTTTCGTGCGCCTGCCTCCGGCCTCCCGACGCCTCCCGACCCGACCCTGCCTCCGGTTTCGTTCTCTGTCCTCTGACGAAACGAGCGGCGGACTGGCGGAGGACTTGAGGAGACTGCAGTCGCCGACTCGCCGTTTTTGCCAAGAAAGGCTTCCCGCTTGGCCGCTTCCCCTTTCCAGTTTCCACGGTTCTGTTGCGACTTGGCTCAGAAGTTGAGTGAGGAGCGCCGGTCTTCTGTCACTGCCGCCGTCGACAGCAAATTCATCTGTAGGTGAACTCTCTGTCTCTCTCATTCTTTGTACACAGTCAATTCTTTATTCTTCATGAGTTTATTGGAATCATAATCTACTGTTATTCTGTTAAGTATGCAATAATTAATAACATAAATCATATAAGAGGAAATATTTAATATATTACTGAGTGGATGAAATAGGGCAAAGAATGCAATGCTATCTAGAACTATTTCATAAGTTGTCAACTGTCAAGTACTCTTGTAAAAATATTTAATATTTTATAGAACTTTTATTATTTTTTAATTTATAGGGACGTGATGAACAATAGAAAGATTGATTCTTATTTCAAAAAAAGAAATCTTGATGGGGAGACAAATATTAATTCTTCTACACATGTTGATGGTCATGGTAATCCGGTGATGGCTGATAAATGTGATGAACTGTTGAATAATCAAGATGACCAAGTTAATCAATCTGATTCTCCTCCAAAGAAGTGTCCGAGGGTAGATAATGCATCACTTGATGATTCTCAAATTGAAAGAGATCCTGGTAAACGTCAAATGATATGGAAATATCCAATGGAAAAAAGAGATGAAATTCGACGATTATATTTGAGAGCTGGTCCTTATCAAGTTGCTACTCCTGTATTCAAGGGTAAAGGTAGAAAGTTTTTAACTTCTTGGTATGAATTATTTAAGGATTGGCTAGAATATTCTCCTACAGAAAATGCAGCATTTTGTCTTCCGTGCTTCCTTTTTTCCAACCCAGATTCGACAAGTACATTTGTTGTTGGTGGATTCAAGTCTTGGAAAAAAGTAAATGCTGGAAATGATTGTGCTTTTTTGTCTCATGTGGGAAAGACACCTAACTCTTTGCACAGGGTGGCTGTTGGCAAATGTCATGATTTGATGAATTCATTGCAGCATATAGACATGAATATGGATCGGCAGTCTAAAGAGTTAGTTGTGAAGAATCGATTAAGGCTTAAAGTTTCAATTGAAGTTGCCAAATTATGTGCATTTCAAGGTATTGCATTTAGAGGTCATGATGAGAGTATTGATTCATATAATAGAGGTAACTTTTTGGAGATTATAAAGCATACGGCTGTCTTTAATGATGATGTTGCTTCTGTTGTTCTTGAAAATGCTCCTCAAAATGCAACTTATACTTCTCCTGCAATTCAGAAAGAGATATTGTCCCTCTATGAAAGCAAAATTCAAAGATTTATACGTTCTGAGATTGGTGATGAAAAATACTGTCTCATTGTGGATGAATCTCGAGATGAATCTGCTAGGGAACAAATGTGCATTATTTTGAGATTTGTTGACAGAAGAGGGTTTTGTTCGGGAAAGATTTTTTGACATTGTTCATGTAAAGGATACTAAAGCTTTCACATTGAAGAAAGAAATATGCAAGGTTCTCGCTCATCATAATCTTAGTACACAGAATATTCGAGGACAAGGATATGATGGTGCTAGTAACATGCGTGGGGAGTGGAATGGTTTGCAAGCTTTATTTTTGGAGGAATGTCATTATGCATATTATATTCATTGTTTTGCTCATAGACTGCAATTAGTTTTGGTGGCAACAGCTAAAAGTCTCATACCTGTTGAGAACTTCTTTTCCTATGTAACTTTGATTATTAATTTAGTTTCTTCTTCGAAACGTCATGATCAATTGCAAGTTGCTAGAGCATTTCAAATTGAGGAATTGATTGTTAGTGGTGAGCTTGAAACAGGAAGGGGAAAGAATCAGATTGGAAATATTCAACGTCCATATGACACACGTTGGAGTTCTCATTTAAAATCTCTACACAGTCTATTTGAAATGTTTGATCCAGTTCTTCAGGTGTTGGAAGACATAGGAGAAGAAAAATGTTATGTATCATCAAGATCATCAGCTAGAGGAGCTTGTGAGGTAATGATGTCTTTTGAGTTTATATTCATCTTGCATTTTATGATAGAATTATTGGGAAGAGCAGATGAGCTATGCAGATTGCTACAGCAGAAATCTCAAGATATCTTGAATGCTACTGAGTTAGTAGCAAATACCAAAGAAAACCTTGAAAATTTTCGAGAAAAAGGTTGGAATGAGTTGTTAGAAAATGTGAAGAAATTCTGTGAGAAGCATGATGTGAATGTCCCTGACATGAATGATCGACGATTGTCGAGTAAAGGTCGTCCACGAAAAGGTGATTCAGTTACATCAGAGCATTATTATCGGGTTGAAATTTTTATTGGCACAATAGACTGTATATTACAAGAGATGAAGATCCGATTCAATGAAGAGATGATGGAATTACTCAAGCTCAGTTCAGCACTTCATCCGAAAAATGGCTATGAATCATTCGATATTAATGAAATTTGCCGATTAGCTGAAAAGTTCTATCCAGAAGATTTTACAAATCAAGAAAGAACGCGTTTGAGATATCAATTGGAGCTTTTTGAAATAGAAATTCAGAAAAATGTGAACTTTAAGGATATCTCAACTATTTCTGAATTATGTCAGGTATGTTTTTTATATAAAAATAATATTTTTTTATTGAAGGTTAGTCATTGCTAACTAATATGCACATAATTTTGTATCAGGTCTTATCGAAGACAGGAAAATCAGAAAGTTATTCTCTTCTTGACAAATTGATTCGACTTATTTTGACTCTACCAGTTTCTACTGCAACATCAGAGCGTGCATTTTCTGCAATGAAAATTGTGAAGAATAGGTTGCGGAACAAAATGGAAGATGATTTCTTATCAAGTTCTTTGATAATGTATATTGAGAAAGATATTGCTCGTAGTTTTGATGTCAATTCTGTCATAGATGAATTTGAGCCTATGAAAAAACGAAGAGTGGAACTTAGATTGCGTTGAATGTGATTTATTTCTTAGTTAATTCAAAGTTATTTTATTTGTGTGACAATGCGATGTTAAAAAAATGGCCCCCCCTGGTGAAAATCCTGGCTCCGCCCTTGAAGGGTTAGATGGAGGTCAAGGCTCATGCTGACCTGACAATACGGGTTGATATAGTCCAAGAGAGAATGACTTCACCCTGCTGAAGTTTGGGTGAGATTAGATGTCATTTCAGTCTCGGATGTCATCTCAATCTCAAACATCATCTCGGCCTTAGACACTATTTCATCCTCAGATGTTATCTTGGCCTCAAAAGTTATCTCATCCTCGGATGTCATCTTAGCCTAAGACGCCACCTCGGTCTCAAATTACATCTCACCTCAGAAGTTATCTCAACCTTAGATTCCATCTCGGCCTCGGACGCTATCTCGGCCTCGGATGCTATCTCAGCCTCGGACGCTATCTCGGCCTCAGACGTTATCTCATCCTCAGATGTCATCTCGGCCTCAAGCGTTATCTCATCCTCAGGCGCTATCTTGTCCTCATATGTCATCTCAGCCTCAAACACTATCTCAATCTGGACGTTATTTCAATCTTAGACGTCATCTTGGTCTCAGATGCTATCTCGTCCTCAGATGTCATCTTGGCTTTAAACGTCATCTTGGCCTTATAGATGTCATCTCAACCTCAGATGTCGTCTTGGTCTCAGATGTCATCTCGATCTCAGACGTCATCTCAGCCCCAACGCCATCTTAGCTCATACACTCTCTCGACCTCGGATCCCAATTTCATATACCCTCAAACTCATTTCATATCTTAACTATCAATCCCTATTCTTCATGGGACTATGAACAAGAATTGCGTGAACAAGAATTGTGAATATTCCCGAAGACACGTGGCACCATGAGAATAAAAGAACGGTTACGAGATTATCAGACATGATCCCCTCGGATACCTTATTTTTTACATATATATCAAAAAGAAACAGAAACAATCAATGACTATTAGATATGATCTCCTCGTACGCTTCCATAATAATGCCGCTTTAGTTGACGTGGAGATGTAAATCCTAAAAAAGGTTCATTCCAAGTCTAGGGGTTTTCTTCATCTTCCTTTTTTCTTAAAAAATCATCTCCTCTTTCGTAGAACTCTAATTTTAATATCAAAGTAGTTTACCGAGATTCACTAGTACTAGTCTAACCTTTCGTTAAAGTACATTTCAAATTCTCTTTACCTTTTCCAACAAAGTATTTTCAAAAATAGTACACGTCAAATTATTTGTTGACTGATGATTTAATCATATGTGATATTTGACCGAAATAATTATTTAACATCCGATCAATCTTAATTTGTTAGAACTTTTATTATCAGCAAATATCCTATTGTCCATAAAATATCTGAATTTTTATATCTCATTTAGACTTTTCTTCTCATATCAATTCGCTGTTCTGATCTCAAAATATATTGTCCGATGATCTATTTCTTAACTTTTGCTTGATGCTTTATAAAATACAAAGTGAGGTGCGGCGTTTAATGATTTAAAAACATGAGAGTTCCCTGTTTTTCGCCGATCATTTGCATTTCTATTACTGAGCTCTACCTACAACATAACTTTTCACCAGA
>NW_027430237.1:0-9214 GCF_044706935.1 Curcuma longa | reverse complement strand
CATTGGGTTCAATTCTCAACTATATTATCATTTATATTTAAATAAATTTTATCAAGTTTTATCATTGCTAATCAAGTCTTCTTTGATCTCCCTCTTCCTATATTAAAAATTTTCAAGTCATATAAAAATTACTTCTATCCAATAAGTTTTGGGATGTAATGAAAACTATATATTAGGTGCATTGCTTGCTCAGAATCATAACTGAAGTTCATGTCTAATAAGCAAAAGTCCTCATAAATGTTGTTATTTACTGCTACAGGAGCAGGCAGTTAGTGACTGTGACAACATTTCCCACAATACAAAATTTTAATGTTCTACTAGTTACCATTCAGCTTATCTAAGACATCATTTTTACTTTTACATCATCTTTTTAGTTGAAACTAGATATTGTACTTATTGTTCTCTAACAAATGCATACCTGGATGAACTGGTAGAAAGTAGGGCAGTAGCCACATTTCTGGTAGCAAAGGGTTGTTACCAGACCAATCAAACACTCCAAGCACCTGAATGAAATTCAATGTAGGAATCAAGCTAAGGCTCTTCTCTTGGGCATGTGATATAACTAACGAATAGAACAAAAAGTGGTAAAAGAATCCTATAAGGTTTCATTAGTATCACCAAATATAATGTTTCCATGGCAGAAACCCCACCCCATTGGAAGCAAAGCATGAGACTATAAGTGAGTGTAACCGACCCACAAATGCTTAGTTTAGTGAGGTAATTAACTATCTTTGGCTTGTGGAATACATGGATGTCAAGCCTTAATCTAATTACTTACAGATAACCACATCTTTCCCCATGATGGTGTACAAGTTGCACTTCCATGGTCTAAGATCCATTTTCTCCCTTTTTCCATTGCCCCATCTCCATCATCAGGTCCTTGTCCAAGCAACCTTAAACTAACATAATTCAATGTCGAACCAAACATTGTACTCTCACCCTCAATATGCAAGCCCCACCCTCCATCTCTATTCTGCAATACATAAGCACACAAATGACAATTTATCAAAGGATTTAGATCAAATTTATCAAAAAAAAAAGTTAAGAATATGATGCCTGATGGTTGTAGAGATAAGGACGAATTTCTTTCTGGTGCTCAGGTGTCAGAACACTATTTAGAGTTCCAGTAACTTGTAATGTTATTATCTGCATAAATCAAGAGGTAAAAATTTAATAGATGCCTGAACGCATAATATATTCAAGTCTTGTCCGACAGTAGACTAAGTCAAAGTTTTAGAAAAATAAAAATTCACATAAGAGCAATCAAGGCACAATATATATTGCATAAGTATAATCTAGAAAAAGGGTTTAGCCCTTATAATAATTTTTCTTATTAAAAGATTCACGCAAATACCAATCCTGGCAAAAAAATCATTGGGCCAGCAAAATCCCCAGGCCAGTGTCCATCATGTGCTTGCTGAGTAGAAAAAACGCTAATGGCCTTTCTTAAGGAAGTCACTAGAGCTTCTTCTGTGACATCTTCGTCATCTTCAATCCTGATGATAGGATAGTCCATCTCAATTGGATTCTCCTTTGCAAACTGCAATAAAGTAAAGAAAATGATAATTACAATCACTTCCATAAAAGAAAAAAAACACACTTCCACATGGTTTTCAATAGCAAATCCATCTGCTTTTCAAACTTGAATGTGTTTGAACTAGTACATGCAGCTCGTACCTGCAACCGCATGAGCAGATCGGCGCTGTGTTTCTTCTCGAACCGGCTCTGTCGGAAAGCTTCTCGCGCCCTCTCCACCTCCTCGATTTCCTCGGGCGTGCCGAGGCTGGGGTCGAACTCCCACACCTGTCTTCCGACGTGATTGTTAGTCGTGCGCAACCAGGGGCTGCCGCCCTCCGCGACCTTGAGCTTCCACATGTCTCGAAGAAGGAGCCCGGCAGGCGAGACGATGCTAGCTGTGCGCTCGAGTTCACCGAAGAGTACGTATCGGAGTGGAAGAAGGTCGGTGCAGAAGCTGCCCGGCGCTTCGTTCTTGGCTGGGATGGGAAGCTTGTGAAGCTCAGGGAGTCTTATATAATAACTAACGTCAAGTGCAGGGCACGTGTTACTTAACTTAATCGTTAATTTTTTTAATAAAATTTTAAAATAAATAAATAAAATGAATGATAAAGCAAACTAAAATCATATCTCTCTATAGATGTGATGTGTCGTTTCTATATATGGAAAAAAATTTATTCTTATTTAGCTAGCTAGTTCATATAATTGAAATCGATGGACAGGACAAGATAGGCACAATCAATCTTGTCAAGTTGATTGAAACACCTAACTACTAACCGGGATCATTATAAATTAAAGAATTTTTTAATGTAAATATTTATGAATATATATATATATATATATATATATAGAATTGATATTTTGCGCGTCACTCCCGTGCGCGCCAAGCTGATCACCGTCAATCATGCGTGATTGCGCAGATTTGGCCGTCCAAATGTGGGAATGCACAGTACTCTCTGCGACTAACCCGCCGCTGTTTCCGCCACTGTCGCCTCACCATCCGGTCACCGTCAGTCGCCGGACTGATCTCGATCGACGCGTCATTCGTCGGCGTGTCGGCCGGTGTCGGATTCCGGTCGGATTGTGGCGGAATTCGACGTAATTTGGCCGGAAACACGACGACAATGGCACGCACATGCCGGTCCTTCCCCGATCGGTCTTCGACCGTGATTTGGCCGGAATCCGACCGCGATTTAGTCGAGAACGCCACGTGCCATCGCCGACGCGTTTCCGGCCAAATTGCGCCAGATTCTGGCCACAATCCGGCCGGAATCCGACGTCGGACGACGCGCCGGTGAGTGGCGCGTTGAACGAACTCGATCCGGCGGTCGGCGGTGACCGGACAGCGCAGCGACTACGGCCGAAAGCTGAGGAGGTCGGTTGTGTCATGCACAGGGTCGTACAAAATATCACCTATATATATATATATATATATATATATATATATATATATATATATGCTTTTGATTGTTAATTACCCCCTCTCTCTCTCTATAATTAAGGGTTTGACATCTCATCTCACTACTAAATTGGATTTTCAAAGTACTCCACATCTCAACAACCCATAATAACTCAAATTTCAAAGTGTGATACATCATGAACACATACATAATAAGTATTTGACATTCATCTCGAATCAAGCATCCAACTTCCAAACACCTAGTTCGATTGAGCCCTTATTCCCTTCCAAAGTGCTTGGCATGTTGAACATATATACTCACATTGGCTAACTAACTTCCAAAGTGCTTGGATGGATGGACCTACGCCTCGAGCGAGTTAGGACCCGTCTCAACCCCCCAATACTTAATTCGACCCGAGACTAACTAATTATGACTTAAGTTCCATGCATGCATCTGATCAGTCATCTCTCAACAAATCATGCATGCATTAAAACTAAATAATTAAAATAAATGATAAAATAAAATAAAATATTCTTTTATTTCCTTCCAATTTATTGTTCGTCCTTATCCTTTCTCTATGTTTTTTTATTAGTATCCTCATTGACAACATCCAGGTGATATGTCTCTCTATGGATCTCACAAAAATTATTTTTTTTCCTCTTTATTTATCTCTTGATTAGTTAGTTCATATAAATTAAAATTAATGGACAGGACATGACAAGATAGGCACAGTCTATCTTGTCAAATTGATTGAATCACCTAACTAACTAACTATAGCATTATAATATTTTATGTAACGCCCGCCCTTACTTAGGGCCCATGACGGACGCTACAGTTACTCTTTTCATTTATTTCATAAGAGATCACATACGAATATCCTTAAAACTTTGCAGCGGAAACTTAAAACATACAATCATGGCAAGGAATTCATATATGATTTGCAAATGAAACTAAAGGTGCATGCATTGTCTAGTCAATTACTACTTAGCAATATTCAATTCTAGCACAAGTATCCAATACAGAAAAAGAATCTAGACATTCAACATGCATAGATAAAAGTCATGTTTAATAATTTGCCAGGATCTCTATGCCAAGTCACCACCACCACACACATCTTTATTTAGCCTCCTCGCTGCTGCTTCCCTTGTTTAGTGACTACTGTTTGGATCTGCGATATAAGAAAGGAAAACTATAAGCACAAGGCTTAGTAAGTCCCTTTCCTACTCACAAAACCTTTCGTCACAACACATTCCTTTAGCATGAGCAAACATAAGCATAGCATGTCATAAAAACTCATAGAGCTTGCATAAAGCACATACATCTTCATATCTTAACATTCTTTCACATGCATACAAACAATATGCAGATGCCTTTGAAAACTTATTATCTTAGTAGATAAACATATCATCATCTTTGTTGGGATCCCGGCTTGTACCCTGCATTCATTGCGCGCATACATACCAAGTAGTACGAGGTAGCTAATCTCGACTACACGGTTACTAGGTCTTCACCAAATGTCCTTCGACCTAGGGGCGTTTGGCTGCCTTAGGGTGCCCTTCCCTTTGGATTCCTTTTCAGGATCCGGTACAAGCCCTTTCTTTTCAAAGTAAAACATAATGATGCACATGCCCTTTCTTTCATATCATGAATGTTCCTTTCTTTCTTTTCATAACATACGAACATTCATGCATTCTTTCTTTTCATTCATACGGCATGTAACATCATAGCTTAACCCCCATTCATTAGGGTTAGCCCTTCATGCATTATTTCATTCTTATGCATTCCCTAACTAAGGTTGAACATCATAGTTGAGAATGAACTCAACTCTTCAATGGTTATCTTACGTGGCCGAACCCTTTCTTAGGCAAAGCCTAACTTATGGTTTTAGCCACATAACCATCATGGTTCTTTTCTTACAACCTTAGCTAGTTCAAGCATGGTTTAGACTCTATGGCCGAACCATCTAGGGTTATGGAAACATGGTTTAAACTTCTTCCATGAAACCCTAAACAAGGTAAAACCACCACTTGTCCTTGGTCCCTTCTTTCCTTGGTTTAAGCACCATTTGATGCTCTTCTTTACCCTCATGGCCGAAACCTAAAAGGGAGTTTACCAAGGCTTTAGGTTGAACCAAAACCTATAACTCCTTTATACCTTCATAACTCATATATCAAGCCATTGATAAGGTATAGAATCAACTCCTAAACCCTAAAAGTCCTCTTGGCCGAAACCTCAAGGTGAGGTTCTAACCTTGGTTATCTTCACAAACCATCATGTTATTCCTTAAGTCTTGTCTTAAACCATTGTTAGGTTATGAAGTCATCACCTAAGCCCTTAAACCCATGTTGGCCGAATCCTCCATGTGAGGTTTAACCTTGGTTAACTTCACTAACCACCATAATGTTCCTTGAGTCATGTCTTAAATCATGGTTGAGTTGGAAAACCATCACTTAAGCCTTAAACCTATCATAGCCGAAACCTTCATGTTAGGTTTCCATCATGGCCGAAACCTTCAAGTGAAGGTCTCACCTTGGTTAACCTCTCAACTAACCATGAAATCCCTAAAACATGTTAAGAACACCTTTTGAAACCTATAGTCCTTGGTTTGAGTTTGGAAAAACAACTCTACTTAAATCCTTCATTAACCCTAGCCGAAACCTCCTTTAGGGTTCTCATAGAATTGACCTTACTCTAACCACAAAACACTAAGTTTCATAGCATAAAATCACATGGTGTCAAAAGCATGCATCAAGAACATTCATCATCAAACAAAACATGGTTTCATAGCATCCTAGTGGTTCTTGATCTATTACTTCTAGCATGAACTTTTCCTATGGTTCTTGCATAATCAAACCATGAAAACAAGCAACCATAACATAGGAATCAAGCGTAACCATTATATCACAGGTGAGGGGGAAACTTACAATGATTTTCTTAAGGTTTCTTTACCCTTTCTTTAGACCTTTCTTAGCCTCTTAATCCTTGCCTTAGTTCCTTGCCTTTGGAAACTCGATAGAAGGGTGAAACCTTCCCTATACCTCTCGGCCACAACCTCACACAAGGAGGAGGGGAGAGCTCTTGGAGCTCTCGGCCAAGGAAGCAAGGAGAATGGAAGAAGAAGGCTTCTCTTCTCCCTTAACCTCTCGGCCAAGCACTCAAGGAAGAAGAGAGCAAGAGAGCTTGTGGCTCTCGGCCACAAATGGAGAAGGAGAGGGGGAGAGGGGTTCACGGCAAGGAGAGAGGAAGCAAATGAGGGAAAGGGGGGGTCTAGGGAGCCTTATATAGAGTTTAGTGGAGTAAGTATTTCAATACAAATTGACCTACTCCAACTTTAACTCCCATTAACTCTCATTTACTCCCTAGTGAAAGAGTACAAGTCTCTCTTTTCTTTGTTAAACCCTTCTTCATGCATCCTTAGGTTTAACTAGCATGTCCCTTCTCCTTTTCTAACAATTGCTTGTTAGAACTAGTGGCTAACTCATGTGTAGTCTAGGCTTGCCACTTGGGTGAGGTTCAAGGATCAAACCTTGATTCCTCCATTTATTTTTCTTTCTTTTTCTTTTGGCAAAGCCCATACATGAGAGCCCATTTTCCATTCTCTTTAGCCCACATAAAAATTAGGCCCATTAAGAAACATTAACCCTTAGACCCATTTAGGACATACCCTACATATTGGTCTTGTTTAGGGTTCTATCCCTTCAATTTAAGGGCTATTTAGCATTTCTGCTAAATTATCTCATATCTTAAGCTTTCATTTCTAAATATCAAGGAATCATGGTAGGAACATTGCGGGTATTACACGAATTGCTGCTATCCGTAAGCACCTGTAGTGGAGCAATATCGTTTTACGGAGATAGTGTTGGGGCATCTACCAGACCTAACATATCTAATATTATTTTCTTATTTATCTATTCTATTTCATTCTTTGTCCACTTAATTAGGCACAAGATACGAGTGCAATATTCTCCGAGAGTCCGTATCAAAAATATATTTCGAAAAGATGGATAACTCATCATGTAATTTTTATTAAAGGCTCTCATAATCTCCTACACAAGCACGGGAAAAAAAGATTGAATATTACTATAATTAATACTATTGATATTGTCAAAGTAAATGATCCTAATTAAATAAATGCGATAAATTCAATTTGGCCACCAAAGACGTGAAAGAGCTAGTGAAATAAATATAAGGTTAAGAAGAAAAATCACTTCCATAAAAGAAAAAAAAATGCACTTCCATAAGGTTAAGAAAAATAAAGAGCCATGGTTCTTCAACCATGAACGTACTAATGGATATATTTTCCCAAAAAAGTAAGATATTCATAGATTGTCAGTTTCATTACGTGAACTAGCAATTGAATAATGGAGTCTGAAATATTTGGTTATACCAAATAAACAACTCAAAATTAAGGTGCCATTTATTTTTTTCATGGAGAAAAGAATCTGCAAAATCTTTTTGACCCAAATAAACTAACTAATCATGTCCTTTTTGTAAACATAATCACATAGCTAATGCCAATGAAGTCTACTGTTCCTGTTGAGATTGCCTCTTAGACACATCACCAGTCATGTAGCACCGAAGTTGACTTTGTGAGGAGGAAGGAGATGATGAATTCCGGAGCATGCAAGCACCAATACAATGAAAGGGAATGTCAGGGGTACCCTGACTCGACCACTCTAACGTTCAAGTCAGTCACTGAAGGAAGAAGAAGAAGAAGTTTGAAAGAAGAAGCGTGTTGAAAATGGTGAGCTCGCGTACTTATACGTGAAGAGGGGAGAGATTATATAGACGAGAGTAGTGAGAGCATTATACTGACTTGTCCTATCATTAATTAAGGAGAATATCTGATTTTGTCAAAAGAGATGTCTCATCCGGATGTAGAAAATATCTCGTTATTGTCATTATTACGGTGTGAAAGAAATCCCCTCATTGTTATATATATATATATATATATATATATATATATATATATATATATATAACAGAAATGTGCTATGTATTTTTAGAATTATGAATGTTAGACATGTAAATGGAGAATATTGACAATGGCAGTTCAAAAAAATGTTGAATTTTTAATGTAGACATTTATGAATCCCAAAGCTATTCTTTGTTTGTTACCCATAACTATATATTCCTATAAATCAATATAAAAACATTAATTTATTTTCTAACCCAATTAACAAATAACTACTATTATTTTCTTATTTATCTATTTCATTCTTTCTCCACTCAATTTTCACAATTTCATGAACCAAAATGCAAAATAAACAAACATTAATTAATTAATTTTAGTAGTTCACATATATAATCTTCATCACAAGTAGAGATGCATGATACTAGATTTTTTCATGGTGCGTGAGCACCTCGACACACATTAATTAATTTTTGTATGATGTGTGAGAATTTTAACACACAATTGAAAAATGAAAACGAAAATGAAAAAATATATAAGAGAACAATTTAATGTCTTGTAATTTGATCGCAATATTTTTAAAAATACTATATAGGAGGCAAGACTCAATGGTCTTTAATTAGCTAGGGCACAAGATACGGGTGCGATATTCTCCGAGAGCCCATATCGGAAATATGTTTCGAAATGATGAATAACTGATCATGCAATTTTTATTGAAGACTCCCAAAATCTCCTACACAAGCAAAGAGAAAAGATTGAGCATTATTATTGATATTGTCAAACAGGTTGGAGGAAGAGGTGGTGGAACCAGCACGAATGTGCTTGCATCGGTTCGGTAATACATCAAGTAGTTTTGTGTTTTACGAGTTAGCCTACTTCGAGGCGAAGAGGAGGATAAAGAAAGGAGATCGAGTGTGGATGTTAGCGTTCGGAACAGGGTTTAAGGCGTGCAGTGTGGTGTGGCGAGCTCTAAGAGACTCGACCATGGACTCCGACAACCCTTGGGCCCTTTGCATCCATCGTTATCCCTTCTACCCTCCTCGTCCTCCTACCAAACCCTCTTCCAAGCTCCAGGATGCTGCAATTCATAAAAATGGCTATACTTGAATACAGCAACAACTATTTATTTTTATTTCCTTTCGATGATAAAAGTAAGTAATTAAATCATCGTCGGTAACTTTGTATCTTGTGCACGAATAAATCATGTACCAAAAAAATTAAGAATTAAAGTCATTAGATTTGTTGTTGGTGGTTCCTATATGAAATTAGATGGATTTTTAACTTTGATGGCTAGAACAGCTGAGTTGTTACTCTGTTTATGGCTGTAAAATATATAGCTAACTTTTATGTGGGTAGAACATCTTGGATTGAAATCTCATCCAAGATG
>NW_027430236.1:0-32690 GCF_044706935.1 Curcuma longa | reverse complement strand
ATTTTTATCAAGATCTAAATTCTCCCATGCTTGGACTAATGAGCTCTCCGTTGGAGGAAGAATTCCATTCTTGCCTTCAATCAATGCAAACCAACTTTCAATATCCATTTGAAGGAAGAATTCCATTCTTGCCTTCCATTGGAAGCAACCTCCTACTCCGGAAGGTGGTGGGATTCAACATTATACCAGAGATCATCTCTGAACTTCATTAGATCCAATTCCTCTAGCACCTTGCCCTCTTAGTGATTAGTCCTCGGAGCGACCTTGCTCTTATATCACTTCTAGGATTGTAAAGATGCTAAAAGGGGTGAATAGGCTTGTTTTTCCTATTGTTTGCTAGTAAATAGTCTCTCAAAGCTTCTTTTTAAAACCTTCAAGATCTCCTCATGCAAATTACTAGTAGATTCTTCTAGTACAGTGACAAAAAATATGCCATTTGCTAGTGGCACAAGGATGGTTTAGCACAATCCCTATCTCATTAAAATCCAAAACAGATTTAAGTTAATATCAACTATCTTAAGTATCAAACTTGCCAAATATATAAACAACAATCAAGTTTTATATATGGTTTAGCACAATAGGAATTTTTCTTATGGATATTGACAAATGGTTAACATCAATTGCTATATGTTATGTGTTATACAAAATGCTCATACGAAGCTATGATAGGATGACCAAGTAATAGATGTAAATTTTGCTTACTTCCATTTCTTAGCTTGGTTAAGTGGATGGATTATATAATAGATGTCAATTTTACCCGTCAAGACAACCCTTAACTGCAGGTCAGTCGACTGATTTGGTCAGGTCAGTCGACTTGCACGCCTCGTACGTGTGTTAGTCGTCTGAAACAAACGACAGTTGAGTTAGATGCTTGCCTCAGTCGACTGAGATTGGAGATCAGTCGACTGAGGTTGTATCAGAAGCAGGCAGCAGAGAATCGACTCGATTGGGATTTTGCTTCAGTCGACTGACTGCGAACAAAAGATAAACCGACTCGACTGGATCAAACACATCAGTCGACTGATCTATTCTCAGTCGACTAATCTGGATGATCCAGTCGAGTCATTTTAGCTTCTGTTTGTGGTCAGCCGACTGAAGCAAAATCCCAGTCGAGTCGATTCTCTGCTGCCTGCTTCTGAGACAACCTCAGTCGACTGATCTCCAACCTCAGTCGACTGAGGCAAGCATCCGACTCGACTGTCGTTTGTTTCAAACGACTAACGCACGTACCCAGTGTGTCAGTCGACTGATTCATCAGATCCAGTCGACTGATGAACTAGTACCCATGTAAGGGTATTGATTTTCATAATAGTTGAAAATTATGGAGCCTATTATTTAGAGAACATGTCTTTTACAGCTTCTGAGCACTAACTAGACCTATAAGTGTTATTCTTACCCTTTCTTTAAGTCGAACAATTTATATTTAGTTAAGACCTATTTGAAATTTTGTTTTCTATTTGATGCCCATTGAATCAAATCATTCCAACTCATTATGCTTCAATGAAACCGTCGGTGACTGAGTGATGTGGGGCAGTGACAACCTCAGCTCCTTCCCTCTCATGCATCCATTTGCACATGGCAGTAACATATTTGCTCCCTCAGAAATTCATTGTAGCATTTTTTCCCTCTTCTTCATTTATGATTTTGCAGATATAGATATGTCTGATCAGGCAGCAGCACCAGCTTGGCTTGGGCGGCAGATGGCGGCCTTCATGGAGGCCTTCGGCCAGACGCCATCGCAGCCTGCTTTTGATGCGCTGCGAGCTGCGATGCGAGTTGCAGACCCTGATACGGAGACTCAGGACCCTAATGCTCCTGATCAGTAGCTGTCTGCAAGATAGGTTAGCATTTCTATTACTTTTAATTTTTTTTTACGTTATTTCTTATAAGCATGCATTTTTCAAATACGTTGTTCTATTACTAATCTATCTTATTGGTTTTTTGCATGATCTTCTATTTTGCCTCGGCTCGTTTAGATATAATTTTGATCAGTTCTTGTATTTTGACATTTGATACATTATCATTGTATCCAGATATTTGTATTTATGTTATTGTATTCAGATTGTATCGGAGTATTTTGACATGTGTTGTATTCAGATGTAATATTAGTGTTGTGTTTTACCATTGTTGCCCTATTTGTGTATTTCTGTTATATTATATTAGTTTTGTTGTCATATAAATTGGAAATTCAGAAAAACAAATTAAAATATTTTTAAAAATTATATTATTGGCGATGAAATTTATAATTCCGTCGCTAATAATTAAATTTTTTAATATATTTTTTAAATTTAGCGACGGAATTATAAATTCCGTCACTACAAACCGTATATATTTTTAATTTTTTTAAAAATTTAGCGACGGAATAATAAATTCCGTCGCTAATTAGCGACGAAAATTTTATTTCCGTCGCTAATACAAAAATATTTTTATTTTTTTTTTTTACAAAATAGCGACGGATTCTTAAGTTCCGTCGTTAATTAGCGACGGAATTTATGATTCCGTCGCTATTTTTTTGCGACGGTAAAAAATACCGTCGCTAAAAAATTAGCGATGGAATTCTTTATTCCGTCGTCAATTAGCGACAGAATTCTTATTTCCGTCGCTAAAGTGACGTCAGCGACCAAAAAACGTGCGACGAGCTGTTTCAGTCGCTAATCTCGATTAGCGACCGATTAGCGACGGAAACAGTTCGTCGCTATTTGCTAATATATGATAAGAATCACACAACCTTAGAATTATTAGTTACTCTAAGACACATTTAGATACACTATAGACATTGTCATAAAATAGGGAGAAAAATGGCATGCATGATAACAATACATCCAATTAGTTAGAACTTGGAGAATAAGGAGTAGAAGAATTGCACACCTTTGCGCACTCATTACGAGCCTGATTCCAATCTATCTGGTCATATGGGCAATGGAATAACTCATTTCTTAGTGACAAGATTATTGGTGTAATTGGGCCAATAAATCTTTTTCCATATATATATGACATGGGCAAGTAAATCATCCGGCAATAGCACCACATTCGTCCTATAAAATAAAAATATTTGATAAAGTTCAGAACCTTGTTGTACCATGTAGATTTCTAATTTGGAAATGAAAATTGCTTGTATAAAGGCACCATACAACACTATGATCGTGATTAGAGCTTGCTAGATTCCTTCTCTTAATGCTATCTCTTCTTTGCAGTTACCTAAAAGATACTTATTTCTTACATCCTAAAGGTCATTTAAACCACTTGATAATAATAACAACAACAACATAGCCTTTATCCCACTAAGAGGGATTATTATATAAATCTTCCTATGCCATTGAGTTCAATTCTCAACTATATCATCATTTATATTTAAATAAATTTTATTAAGTTTTATCATTGTTAATCAAATCTTTTTTGATCTCCCTCTTCCTCTATTAATGTGTGTATTTATCATGGTCTCATATTATCTCATTGAAGTACTTATTAGACATTGAAGTACATGCCCTTACCATATTAAATATGTCTGTGGGAGTTTTTCCTCATTTAAACCATAGATTGCTTATATAAATGAAACTTACTAATACATAAATACTAAGAATACATATGACCATGGTTATATTTTACATGATGTCTTCTCAAACCACCTGATGCATCTAGATATTCCTACCTCGTAGAACAACAAACAAACCAAATGGAGGCAGGAATGCATGATGATGGCATCCGTGGCACAAAAGGCATTGGCATAGTAGAGTAGGTCTATTGCTCCAAGCATAGAAGTGAAATTGACACTTGTTTCTCAAAATAGAATGGGCATT
The DNA here is from genome assembly GCF_044706935.1 of Curcuma longa. NCBI lineage: Eukaryota > Viridiplantae > Streptophyta > Magnoliopsida > Zingiberales > Zingiberaceae > Curcuma > Curcuma longa. The sequence goes on along the minus strand of NW_027430236.1, from coordinate 28,893 downwards.
CTACTTATGGTTTATTTGTCAAAAATTTATATATAAAGGAATGGCAACCCTACTAGAGAGATGATGGAGTTCTCAAATATATACTAAAAATTTGCACCATGTATAAAATTACTATCTCCACTTTAATAATCATATTAGTTCATCTTAACCCTAGGAAGTATCCAAAAGAAATACATTACTTTTCTTGGTAACTAAGCTACACATAACACTTTTGAACAGTGAGAATGTCTGTGTAGAAAATTTGGTCTTCAAATTTTCAAGTCACATAAAAGTTACTTCTATCCAATAGGTTTTGGGTTGTAACAAAAACTATATATTAGGCACATTGCTTGCAATAGAAAATTGTGTATTACATGTTATCAAAAATATGATGAGTTACGAAACTAGTCCTGAAAATTGAAAAGGTCTCAGTATTGTTTCAATTTAAGTGATTGTGACAACATTTAATTACCACAATACAAAATTTTAATGTTCTACTAGTTGCCATTTTATGTAAGACATCATTTTTTGCTTTCACATCCTCTTTTTAGTTGGAACAAGATATCCTGCTCATTGTTTTCTAACAAAACCATACCTGGATGAACTGGTAGAAAGTAGGGTAGTAGCCACATTTCTGGTGGCAAAGGGTTGTTACCAGACCAGTCAAACACTCCAAGCACCTGAATGAAATTCAATGTAGGATCTTCTATTGGACAGGTGATATAAGTAACAAATAGAACAAAAAGTAGTAAAACAATCCTATAAAGTTTCATTAGCATCAACAAATGTTTCCATGGCAGGAACCCCACCCATTGGAAGCAAAGCATGCGACTATAAGTGAGTGTAACCAATCCACAAATGCTTAGTTTAGTGAGGTAATTAACTATCTTTGGCTTGTGGAATACATGGATATCAAGCCTTAATATAAAATAAATTCACTATTAAATTCTTACGGATAACCACATCTTTCCCCATGATGGTGTACAAGTTGCACTTCCATGGTCTAAGATCCATTTTCTCCCTTTTTCCATTGCCCCATCTCCATCATCAGGTCCTTCTCCAAGCAACCTTAAAGTAACATAAGTCAATGTCGAACCAAACATTGTACTCTCACCCTCAATATGCAAGCCCCACCCTCCATCTCTGTTCTGCAATACATAAGCACACAAATGACAATTTATCAAAGGATTTAGATCAAGTTTATCAAAAAAAAAAAGTCAAGAATATGATGCCTGATGGTTGTAGAGATAACGACGAATCTCCTTCTGGTGCTCAGGTGTCAGAACACTATTTAGAGTTCCAGTAACTTGTAATGTTATTATCTGCATAAATCAAGAGGAAAAAATTTAGTAGACACCTGATATGCATAATACAAATTGTTTATATTATCTGGTAAGACACATCCACTGTCAACATTCAAGTCTTGTCCGACAGTAGATTAAGTCAAATTTTCAAAAAAACAAGGCACAATATTACAAAAGTATAATCTAGAAAAAGGGTTAAGCCCTTATAATTTTTCATATTAAAAGATTCAAGCAAATACCAATCCTGGCAACAAAAACATTGGGCCTGCAAAATCCCCAGGCCAGTGTCCATCATGTGCTTGGTGAGTAGAAAAAACACTAACGGCCTTTCTTAAGGAAGTCACTAGAGCTTCTTCGGTGACATCTTCATCATCTTCAATCCTGATGATAGGATAGTCCATCTCAAGTGGATTCTCCTTTGCAAACTGCAATAAAGCAAAGAAAATGATCAATAGCAAATCCATCTGCTTTTGAAATTAAACTTGAATATGTTTGAACTAGTATAGCTCGTACCTGCAACCGCATGAGCAGATCGGCACTGTGTTTCTTCTCGAACCGGTTCTCGCGGAAAGCTTCTCGCGCCCTCTCCACCTCCTGGATTTCCTCAGGCGTGCCGAGGCAGGGGTCGAACTCCCACACCTGTCTTCCAACGTGATTGTTGGTCGTGCGCAACCAGGGGCTGCCGCCCTCCGCGACCTTGAGCTTCCACATGTCGATCGGGTCGAAGAAGGAGCCCGGCAGGCGAGACGATGCTAGCTGTGCGCTCGAGTTCACCAAAGAGTACGTATCGGAGTGGAAGAATGTGCCAGGCGCTTCGCTCTTGGCTGGGATGGGAAGCTTGTGAAGCTCAGGGAGTCTTATATAATAACTAACGTCAAGTGCAGGGCACGTGTTACGTGACTTAATCGTTAATTTTTTCTAAAAATAATTTAAAAATAAATAAATAAAATGAATGATAAAGCAAACTAAAATCATATCTCTCTATAGATGTGATGTGTCGTTTCTATATATGGGAAAAAAATTGTTCTTATTTATCTCTAGATTAAGTAGCTAGTTCATATAATTGAAATCAATGGATAGGACAAGATAAGTACAATCAATCTTGTCAAGTTGATTGAAATACCTAACTAACTAACTAGAGCATCATTATAAGTTGAAGAATTTTTTAATGTAGACATTTATGAATATATATGAAAGTTATATATTCTTTGATCTATAAGGCCTATATATATATATATATATATATATACTATATATATATATATATATATATAGATTTGATATACTGCGCGACGAAAAAAATGCGACCCCGTGCGCGATCGATCCACGCCGTCCACGCCCGATCGCGATCAACAGCAGCCGCGCGATTGCACAGTGTTTCTCCTCGGACCTTCGCCGCTTCTCCGCCGCTGTTCACCGCCGTCCGGCCACCTCCGGCCGCCGGACCGGGCCCGTTGGAACCGCAACTCGACGGCGGTCCGGAGGTGGCCGGAGTCCGGCCCCGATTCGGCCGGAATCTAGCCGAATTCCGACCGAAATCGCCGCCAGACACTGGCAGTCGGTTTCGACCAGAATTCAACTGGATTCCGGCCGAACGGGGCCAATCGGAGTCCGGCGCGGTCGCCGCGCCGGCGCGGGCGCGTCGACCGCGGCCGGAATCCGGCCCCGATTCGGTCGGATTCGAAATCGCCGCCAGAACCGTCTGCTCTGTTTCGGCCGGAATTCCGGCCGGATTCCGACCCAATCCGGTCCGGAATCCGATGCCGGTGTGTGCGCCATCGAGTTGCGCTTCCAACGAGCCCGAGATGGCTGTCGGCGGTGACCAGACGGCGACGAACGGCGGCGATGAACGGCGAAAGGTCGGCTGATCGCGCAGCGGAGTCGCGCGGGGGCGTCGGACAGGATATCAGAGCTATATATATATATATATATATATATATATATATAAATTGGGCTACTATTTAAATAGTTCCTATACATATGGGGCATGCCCTAATTAAAGGTTTGACATCTCATCTCATCTTATCTCGAATACCAAGTTGGGCTTTCCAAAGTACTCGACATCTCAACAACTCAACAACCCATAATAACTCAACTTTCAAAGTGTGATACATCATGAACACATACATAATAATTTTTTAAGTATTTGACATCCATCCCGATCGAGCACCCAACTCCCAAGCACCTAGCTCGATCAAGTCCTTATTCCCTTCCAAAGTGCTTGGCATGTTGAACATACTCACATTGGCTAGCTAGCTTCCCAAATTAAGTGCTCCGACGGACTTATGCCTCTAGCGAGTTAGGACCCGTCTAAGCCCGGATGCTTGGACCCGAGGGTAGCTAGCTATGACTTAAGTTCCATGCATACATCTGATCAGTCATCCCCTCAACAAACAATGCATGCATTAATTAATTAGCTCTAAACAAACCTGCATACATTAATTAGCTCTTGACAAACTATGCATGCATCTGATCAGAACAACAAAATTAATCATAATATTAATTGAACAACAACAACAGCTCATATAATTAAGGAAATTAGGTCACAGTAGTACTCGCACAGTCCACTCTAAAAATATAATTGAACATATATAATATATATATTATAATATTGAACGGTTTTAGGCTTAGTAGAGTAAAGACAGAATATATGGAATTTAAGTTTAGCAATATTGAATGTAATGAGACAAGTATTAAAATAGGAGATGATGAGTTGTCTGGAACTGAGAGTTTTAAATATTTAGGATCATTTTTGCAAGCCGATGGAGGAATTGAGAGATATGTCTTACATAGAATACAAACAGGATGGTTGAAGTGGAGGAGAGCATCAGGTGTTGATCGTAAAGTGCCTCTAAAACTTAAAAGAAAGTTCTATAAAACGGCAGTTAGACCTGCCATGTTATATGGCGCTGAATATTGGGTTATGACTCGAGCACATGAGCAAAAGATGAGAGTTGCGGAGATGAGGATGTTAAGATGGATGTGTGGACATACGAAGATGGACAGAATAAGAAATGAGAGCATTAGAGAGAAAGTTGGAGTTGCATCTATTGAGGAAAAACTCCGTGAGACACGTTTAAGGTGGTACGGACATGTACTTAGACGACCGATAAATGCTCCAATTAGGCGGTGTGAAACTATGACAAATACGCATATCAAACGAGGGCGAGTTAGTAACAATAAAATGACCATCAACATTATTAATTAATTGACCACCTAAAGGAAATGATGATCAACGTGGAAGAAGGTACGTCATATACGCAATACATTAATTAATAATTGTTTCCCTGTTAAGTATTAATGATTTAAATCGTAGCTTGAATGTGAAATAACAACAGTTTGCATCTATTGAATGGTATTTTGGCAGTTTTAAAATTATAAAGGGCATTTTGAAAAAGAACAAAAAGGTAAATTCTAAGAGCTTCAATTAAAATTTTCCAATAAAGAAAGAAGGAACATTTCACATATTTTCACTTTATTCCTTCACATATGTAAATAATATATATCATCCTGTACGTCAACCACGCTAGCTATGCCTCTACAGCCATTGTTGAATCATCTCACTAATTATGGGAATGAGCAAATGAAGCATGTTAATTAACCCCCAACAGATTTTTCATGACCCTCAAAAATTATATTCTTGTTCCTCCAAACGTTTACCATGGTAATGCCCCGACCCACACGACATTATTGATCCTGCAGCTTCCTAGCTAGCACTTGATGTCACAGTAGTAGTTGCCAATTTCAGGAAACTTGATTCCCACAGTTGCCAATTATATTGCCCCATCAAGGTTTTTCAAGAGGTTTGAGTTCTGTTCAAAACATTGAAAAAAGAAGAGATTATGGAGATCAATGGCGGAGTTAGAATTATAAATTTATTCGAGCTAAAATATTTTTTTAAAAAAATATCTGAGCTATGATAGAAATCATTATTTTTTATTTTTTATTTTTTATTTTTTACTTGCCTCCCTCTCTTACCCCTATACACCTTTGAATGGCCCCCAGACTAAAGTCCGGATAAAGATACATGTGGCTCCGCCTTGTTGGAGATGATACATTATCTAGTACATGCATGTCATATTGGAGGACAGTGTAGAGAAGAAGCTTTTTGAAGATGAGGAAAAATCTAAATATGTGATTTTTCAACTTAATACAAAAGTCTAGGAACTAATAGTAGATTTTATCGATTGGTATCAGATGATCTTCTTTCTGGATGATCATCTGATACTATTCTAAATTTGAGGATGAATTTTTTTAACTTGAAGTGACTGATATGGGAGGATATGAAGATTTTAACTTTTTTAAAGTTATTTTTATCTTTTGTATTTTTAGAATTTCGAATCTGTTTAGGATTTTTAAGATTTTGAATCTATTAAAATTTTTTCTTTTTGTTAATTTTTTTTTCTTTTCTTTTAAACAATTGTCTAATTGATACTTAGGGAGAATTTTTTGAATTAATAATATTTTGTTCTGGTATTCTTCTGAATTAAGATTATTTTCAATGTTTGCAGTCGATCAACAGAATTAATATAGTTAACGAGAATATCGCTATCCTATCCAATGTCATAATCATATATTCATGAAATAGGTAACTTAAATGCCTCTAAATTTGGATATTAAGTACAAGAAAACAACATTTTTTATATAATTGTTGCATAAATTGTTAAACATTTACAGTGTTGGTCTAATTAAAAAGAAAAATTGACTTGGCTTTTTAATTCTCATTCTATATAACTTGTTGAGAATCAAGTGCTACTGTATCATGATACGTGATCAAATATCTGTCAATCGTGATCCATTTGGATATTTTTTTGTGTCAATTTTGTATTGGACTTTTGATCGTCAAGTGTTCGATCATCTATGACCCACTTAGACTTTCAACTCTTTGTTGGACTTCCGTATGTCAACTCGTTGTTGGACTTCCGATCACTAAATATCTGATCAACATAGGGCAAGGATTTATCAACCTTGATCAGAGGTCACTTATGTTAGATAATTTATGTGGACTAGCATAATTAATAGGATGCTATTCGGCTTAGCTATAATGGATAGACTTGGCCCATTAATTCCTCTCTATATGTAGAGACCCCTACTCCTAACCCTAACGTATGTGGATTGTCGCCCCATTGAGACATACACGTAATTTTTGTCTACGGCGGGTAATAGGAGCAGGGGTCTCTACATATAGAGAGGAATTAATGGGCCAAGCCTTACCCATTATAACTAAGCCCAATAACTATATTGTATTTAGGATACAATATATGTAGCCAACCCTAAATAATTGGGACAAGTATGGCTGGGAAAGGATGATGGTGTCATAACATGAACAAATGGTAATACATCAATAATTATTTTTAATTACTATTTTAATGAAATCGTGCCCTTCCACACAATCCGCCGACGAGCCGCTATTGATTTCTCAATCAAAATGATTATCTGAATTGGGCAGGATTTAGAGGAAATTATGAGCCAACCACCTGTTATCCTTTCACCTTTGATGGGGTGAGTAATAAATGCTCTGTGAAGCCATTTATGAGTCTCCTCTCTAAGGACAGATCGAATCGAGCCTTCGCTCAATCCTTCTGGCCCACCATCAAATTGGAACGGGCAGGTGAGCAATCGAATAATTAACCCATGCCTCTAAATCCAACCAATTCATTCTGAACACAGAGCGCACAAGCAGCCCGCACAAGCGACGATTTTCTCCAAATCGCAAAAATAAATTTGGAAAAAAGGATTGATTGAAGAAGGAAAAACTCATTGTCATATTAGAATTGATAAACCTGACTCTGATACCAATTGATAAAAAAACAAAGATCTACAATATCTAATTCATAATATGACAAATGAGGAAAGCACGATAGACATAATTAGATGTTAGAAAAATACCTGGAGTAGCAGATGTCGATGAGTTCATCTTTGTTTCTGAGAGAGAAACCTAAACAATAGAGAAAAAGTAGAGAGAAACTGCTCTTATCATCCGCCGAGATATCATGGGTGATGAGTCAGATATCTCCATTGGTATGAGGCCTTTTGGAGAGAGCCCAAAATAAAATCATGAGGGCTTAGGCCCAAAGTGGACAATATCATGCCATTGTGGAGATACGAACATCCTTTTGGACCCAACCATTGGTATTAGAGCGAGGCTGCTCTTCACCGGACTAACCGCCGGATGAGCCATGATCTGGATCTAACCATGTGGGTTGAACCTTAAAAACAAAGGAAGTAGGGGCTCCCGTATTTGAATCAAGAGGACCAGATATTGGGCAGAAAGTCCTAGTCGGTCGGATAGACCGAGGGGCAGGAAGTCCTGGTTGTGACTGGGCAGGAAGTCCTAGTAGGTCTGGGCAGGAAGTCCTGGTTGCGACTGGGCAGGAAGTCCTAGTAGGTCAGGGTGGACCGAGGGGCAGGAAGTCCTGGTTGCGGCTGGGCAGGAAGTCCTAGTAGGTCAGGGTGGACCGAGCGAGGGGCAGGAAGTCCTGGTTGCGGCTGGGCATGAAGTCCTAGTAGGTCAGAGTGGACTGAGGGGCAGGAAGTCCTGGTTGCGGCTGGGCATGAAGTCATAGTAGGTCAGAGTGGACCGAAGGGCAGGAAGTCCTGGTGGGTCAAGGATTCAGATATCAAACGGAAGCTTTCCGTTTGAGGGGGGGGGGCGGGGCTTGTGGTCCTTTGTTTGAGGGGGGATTGTTGGGTTGCAAAGGTGCAAACATAGTCCCACATCTAAAACACATGAAAAAGATCATGAGTTTAAAAGGATGGAAGATATCTCCATTGGTATGAGACCTTTTGGAGAGAGCCCAAGAACAAAACCATGAGAGCTTAGGCCCAAAGTGGACAATATTATGCCATTGTGGAGATACAGACATCCTTGGGGACTCTACAATTGGTATCAGGGGTCTCTACATATAGAGAGGAATTAATGGGCCAAGCCTACCCATTATAGCTAAGCCCAATAGCATCCTATTAATTATGCTAGTCCACATAAATTATCTAACAAATTACACCAATAAAATTCATATATGAGGGCACATTGATACCAGAAAAGCTTCTAGCAGTACATTAATATATTTTAATTTGAAATGATTTAGAGTTCTCTAAATCCATTAGTTAATTTCATCCAAAATTAACTGATGAATATAAAAAAACTCTAAATTATTACAAATCAAAACTAATGTATTGTTGAAAATCCCCTTAATATAATCATATCCTTAGATATGAATACGATAACACAAATTAAAAGCCATGAATTTTTAAAACCTTACAAAGGCTTGTGCAAAGACTTGGAGACGAGCATACACAAACTCACATGATTATTTTTTAGAAAGGAAGAGGGGTGTATATATATATATATATATAACGGAAATGTGCTATATGTATTTTTAGAATTATGAATGTTAGATATGTAAAATGGAGAATATTGAAAATGGCAGTTCAATAAAATGTTGAATTTTTAATGTAGACATTTATGAATCTCAAAGCTATTCTTTGTTTGTTACCCATAACTATATATTCCTATAAATCAATATAAAAAACATTAATTTATTTTCTAACCCAATTAACAAATAACTACAATTATTTTCTTATTTATCTATTTCATTCTTTCTCCACTCAATTTTCACAATTTAGTGAACCAAAATGCAAAATAAACAAACATTAATTAATTAATTTTAGTAGTTCACATATATAATCTTCATTACAAGTAGAGATGCATGATACTAGATTTTTTCATGATGCGTGAGCACCTTGGCGACACACATTAATTAATTTTTGTATGATGTGTGAGAATTTTAACACACAATTGAAAATGAACATGAAAATATATATAAGAGAACAATTTAATAGTTTATTTTGATTACAATGTTTTTAATCATACTATTGTAGGAGGCAAGACTCAGCGGTCTTTAATTAGGGCACAAGATACGAGTACGATATTGTCCGAGAGCCCATATCGGAAATATGTTTCGAAACGATGAATAGCTGATCATGCAATTTTTATTGAAGGCTCCTATGATCTCCTACACAAACAAAGACAAAAGATTGACATTGTCAAAGTAAATGATCCTAATTAAATAAATGCAATAAATTCAATTTGGCCACCAAATACGAGAAAGAGAGTGAAATAAATATAAGTGTTCTTGAGTAATGCACAGTAGAAAATTTTATAGAAAATATGATTAAAAATATTTATTGCACTAAAGAATTTATCCTTTTTTTTTTCAAATTCACCCAAGAGGTTTAAATTCATAGAAATATTCTCAATATTTTAAACTACTATCATTTTACTCCCTAATCATTAACATATATCATTAATGATTAATCGACCTAGTAGAAGGTACTTCACGAATTCTAAGGGCTTCAATGAAATTTTCCCATTAAAGAAAGAAGGAAAAGTAAAACAAATTAAATCTAAGTCTTGAGTAATGCAATAGCAAAAATCAACTAAGAATAACATTATTTATCAGTATACATTTCACATATTTTCATTTTATTCCTTCGCATCCTAATATTAATATGTAAAATAAAAAAAGATAAAAAAAATAGTGAAGGAGTAAAATGTAGAAATGAGAGAAAATAACTGCATTAAAGTTTAAAAAACTAAAGTAACAAATATAAAAAGGCAAAAATAAAAAAGATATCTCAAATTATAAAAATCATTCAAATTAAAGGACACCCTTTGTTCACAAAAAAGTCAAAAAGGCATCATAATTTTCGAGAAGACCTTTATTTTCATTGCTATTGTAGCTACAATGTATAACTACAATATTGTTCCTTACTTGCAACGTTGCTATAGTAGCTAAGAGTAGTTATTACAATATGTAACAATTAATACAATACTATTGTAATATTATAGCAAGTACTTACTAGCTTCTACAAAGTAATTTTGATCAATTTAAAATAGTTTTAATGAAATTTAAGTAATTTTGATCAAATTTATAAAGAGTATTTTTAATATAATAGTGTTTAATATTTAGAATTTACGTACCTATAATTGTGTAGTAGTTACTTAGTAACTTATACAATAACTGTTTTAAAGTGATTTTGTTGAAGTTTAAATACTTTTAACCAAGTTGATAAAAGTATTTTGATATAATTGTATTCAAGATTTAGGATTTAAGATTAAAAGATTCAAGATTTATGTGACCTTAGATTAAGAGTTTAAAGTTTAATTATACATGGCTGTGTGCCCTTTTTTTTTAGCAATTACTTAGTAGCGTCTACAATTGTTTTAAAGTGATTTTGATAAAGTTTAAGCAATTTTGACTAAGTTGATAAAGAATATTTTGATATAATAATACTTAATGTATTAATTTTTTATGTTATAACAGCGATTTGATAGCTGCTACATGTCGTAGTAATTATCGAGTAGCTCCTACAACAATATTGGTATTAGAACCGATGAAATCAATGTCCGACCCTTTTGATCTATCAAAACTACTTAGTATTCGGTCAACTGATCTACTAGGACTTACCTGTTTTGAAAGCTTATTATAGATTTTACTAGGAGCTCTTTACCTTTTTCGTTTTTTTTCATAAGGTTCCCCACATGACTCCACAGAGCTATTATTAGAATTTTTCTTAAGATTCCCAACAAAGGTTCCTCACATGACTCTATATAGACCATGACTCTGATATCAATTGATCAACATATCTCCACAATGATATAATATTATCCACTTTAAACCTAAGCTCTCAGGATTTTTTTTGGACTTTAACCAAAAAATCTCATACCAATGAAGATATCTTACATCTTATAAACTCATGATCTCTATATATTTCTAATGTGGGACTGATTGCAATCTCAACAATTGGAATAAAGGATATTTTAGATATAAAACATACAATGAGATACCTTTTTATTTTTTTTTTACAAAGAGGCACTGATGAATAATTTAGGATGCCCTTTTTAAGTTTTACTCAATATCAAACTAGAGAAGCGCTAAAACAACCACTTATAAAATAAAGTAAAATAGAAAAGAAAACTAAAAAATACTGAGAAATATGTATTAAAATTGCATTACCCAATTTCTTCCTTGCTAGTTAGAAAGAAAAAAATTATTTACAATTTGAGTTCTAAAAACCAAAGAGTGCTGAAATAAAAATATAATCAATAAATTCATAAGTGTGATGCTCAACTGGGGCATGAATGAATGTACACCATCAAATAAATTGCATAGTTGATACATTCATATTATACGTGAAAAATCAAGTGTCATTAAAAATAATCAAGCTTGGTGTTTGAAACAAAAAAGTGTCTTACTTGTTGGGGAAATTCGCCATTCTCCATTTGCATATTTATTAATACTTTTGCTGCTCTATGCAATGGTCTTGGATCTCTGTCACCCTATTTCAACATAAATTTGAAAGAAGTAAATAATAATGTTACTTCATCTATTACATCATTACATTCAAGAACATTTTATTAATATAAAAACTAAGACAACCTAACAATAATTAGAAAATAATTAAGGAGAATGGATATAAATTCTTATATGAGTTTTAAATATTTTGAACTTAGGGAGTTGGACAATTAGTAAACAACAAAACAATCATATATAAAAATGTTAAGATACATAGGTTAGGTTACAAGAAAATATAAAATCTAGGCACTATATTCTTGCACAAAGTTCAAGGAAAGGATAACATCAATGTAGTGATCCTAAATGAACTAATGTAGGCTTGCTGCTGTTAGTACAGATGGAATCATAATATCTCCACAATGGTATGATATTGTCTACTTTGGGCCTAAACCCTCATGGTTTTGTTCTTGGGCTCAACCCAAAAGGTCTCAAACCAATGAAGATATCTTTCATCTTATAAACTCATGATATTTTCCATGTATTTCCAATATGGGACTTTGATTGCATCCCAACAATCTTTCCCTCAAACAAAGGATCACTAGAAGCTCCCCTACCATGTTCCTCATGGTCCGGGCCTCCCCTACTTCCTTCATTTTTCCCGAGGGTCCCCACATGGTTTACATAGATTGCTGATGATTATATAACTTTGGCTTCTGTTGGAATAACCCTAGATCATTCATGAATTAAATACCTTCAGTTGTGTCTTTTTTTGTTTGCTATGCCTATTGCAGCTTAGCATCCTCATTTCAGTGAAAGAAAAACATATTATTCTCTAACCATTGAAGTTAGAGCTAATCAAAGATATTCTGTTTCTTATGTTGGCCCTTTTAGAAACCCCCAATAGTCCATGTCAACAACAACCTCATCTCTAAATTCTAATCTTTTGCATCTTAAGACAAGAATAATCTTCATTAAATCAACATTATTTCACTCATTTTGCATTAACTTGCACATAATATTTTGATTCTTTGCTTCATATAGACCATACTTCCAATCTTTCCCCATAGGGATTTTGTATGTTGTGTCATTCACTCGATAAAAATTGCTTGTAAATTTGTAGTCCTAGGAAATCTAAGTCCTCATAAGATTTGTTGTCAATAGATAACTGACCTGTCCTGCATCAATTAGAGCTAGCATGGCCCAACTTGTATTCACTGCATGAACTCTGTTGCCCTCAAGATTTGTGTAGACCTACTCAAAGAGAACACAAGAAAAATCTAAGTCACTTACAATTTTGATAATGTGAAATATAAAGTAGTCAGTAACTTTCTGAACCAATCAAGATGCTAGTGTAACACAATCATAATTGGCAAGGTACACACGAATTGAAATCGGAACAAACTCATTTAGTAAACTTATATAGAAAAATTGGAATTTGATGAATTCTATAATTAAAACAAGATTCAGATACTCAGGCAGACTTCACATGATGTCCCAACTATGTGAGACTATTGCACCAACATTGTGTTGAATAGATCATAAAACTAAAATATGAAGATGAATGTATGAGAAGAAATAAGTGTCTCACTTCATGGATAAACATCTTTGTTAATTTAAAGACATAAAAGGCCAAATGAAACTATCTGTAAAGGTATTGCCTTGTGATCTGCCAAAGATGTCTTTCCTGCTAAATTTGATATCTAATTATAACATAAAAAGGTAAAAAGTGTGTTAAAAATAGAGAATATTATATGCAAAAATGAACTAGAACCCATATAATGGTGTTGATTCTAGGAAGAAACTTGAAAAGATAAATGGGTAATAAATTAAAAATTAACCTTGTCTACACAGGAAAGGTAGCTCTCTCCCCAACCACCAGAAGCAAGTTGTTTAGATAACAGAAAGTTGCATGCCTTTTGAATACAAGAGCTGCTCTCGTATGTCCTTCCAGAAGAAACTAATCCCGCTACTCCAAACCATGTGCCATAAGTGAAGCAAACACTCCAAGATCCATACCTATTAGATGTAGATAACAGTCTCTATGAAAAGTTTAAATACCTCAATAGCACTTTTATAATGAATGACCTCGAAGATTTTGTTCTTGGAAATACCAAAATAAGACTAATTGAGAGAGGAAATAATAGTTGAGAAAGATGAATCTTTAGGAATTAGCCACCACAATTGCAGATTATAACACACTAGCTTGATGAATATTTGAATGAAACAAAATATTTAGATTTTCCAAATATGACTTTCTAACTCATCACCAAAATTGAATTGCCAAATTAACTTTCACAAAAAAGATGAAGTATAGGGATAAATATCTCAAAGAGAAAATAAAACCTCTTTACTCTCTCAATGAAAAAATCTCACCAACAAAATCTCTCAATTCAGAAAAAAAAATTCATTAAACTAACCAAAGAAGATTTTTATTAATTCAATATATTATCTTTATACATGGGATCCCAATCCCATTCTTCATAAAATAAATATTCAATTTATGTTAGTTGATATTTTTTTAAAAATTAAACAACCTTTTAAAAATTCTCCCACTATATTTTAAAAATATAACAAACTATAAGAATTTTAATACTTAAACAACTTTCAACCTTTCAATAATTAATTAGCATATTGACTATATTATTTTTTTTTTACTTCTTTAAACAAATGACAAAATAGAGTCCTACAAAATAGACTTAAAGGAGATAGACAACTATAAGTGCAAACCATGAACCATCATCTCGTTGCATCTTTTCAAGAAAACGTGCTGATTTATTAATGCAATTATCTATCTCCTCTCTCCGGTGGCATGGATATATCTTTTTAAATGATGTCAATGCTTGAATCGCTGATGAGGTGCATTCAACATATCTGAAAATGACATTTGCATTTCAACTACATATAAAAAATTGAAGCAAATAAATAGAAATTGTTATATTAAGAAATAGAAGTGATGAAATCTTACGAATAGTCAATAGCAATGTCTTCAAATATTTCAGAAGGGTTAAGAATCTGTACAAGAAAAAAATGGCTATGACTTTGATAGAAGACTGACATATCATGTTCTATCCTAGTTTTATAGATAAAAATTCTAGGTTATTATGAATCAACCAAATAGACATAAATACTTTCTGTGGTATATCTAAGGCTACTGCTTATCAAGACCATGCATGATTGTGAACTAAATATGAGGTTTATAGTCTAGTTTGCCATGGAAGGAAAGTTGATATATCAAAAGACCAACAATTAAAGATAGAGAATTTTTTGTTAAATTGTACATTGTTCTAATTTCCCAACTCTGTTCCACGAAATCTCACGTTATACACAATTGAAAAGTGTGAAAAATGTCCCTAGATTTAGTTCTTGCTTCTAAAACCAGAAAAGAGACCAGTTTATTACGAAGTTTTCATTTTTTTATTTTATTTTTTGAAATTGAAAAGGAACATACATAAAGATATTTCATATATAAACTAGCCACTCCATTTGTATGTGCCAAAGTTTATTTCTTTCCTTTATTTTTTTCTGTTGTTCCTCTCACACTTCCCTCGACTATCCAAAATTTCTATGGTTCTTGAATTAACATAACAATGCCTTGAACTAATGATATAAGAAATTAGTTAATACTAATGATCATAATAGTAAATAATAATTAATCTCATTTCGGTTTGTCATTATCTCTCGATTCAGGACAATCATTTCAATTTGTCATTGTCTCAATTCAATTTTGTTTTAGCTTTATAGATGATGATAACTATAACCTATTAATGCATCATTCGATTTTATTCAATATATAGTATTGCTTTCAATGCAGAATGCAACAGCAATAGAATGTTCTTGGAGTGCATACCTCCAACCAAGTATAGGATCTTGTAGGTTCCCAAGTGGAAAAACCACCATCCTTGTTCTGCATCATAACTACAATTAGAAGAAAAGTTACTGTTAAGTATTTGCATCTATTTCTGGTGTTGTTACCATTAGTGAAAGGATGAAATTAACAGCATCATAAAGCTTCCTTGCTTCAATTGGATCACCAATAATCTCTGGAGAAACCTTAGATAACAAGAGAACAGCCTGCAGAAGCAACATTACCATCGACATCAAGAAATTAAATTTGGCTTGACAATAGAAAATAGGCA
This sequence comes from Curcuma longa, assembly GCF_044706935.1. NCBI lineage: Eukaryota > Viridiplantae > Streptophyta > Magnoliopsida > Zingiberales > Zingiberaceae > Curcuma > Curcuma longa. Next base: position 13,176 of record NW_027430236.1, on the reverse strand, counting down.
GTTACCTTAAGTCCTTCTGCTGTGCAATCTGAGACAGGCCACCCTTGATCTGCAGTGGTAAAGGTCCATCCACCTTTGGAGATGTGGCGGTACCAAAAATCAAGATCACCAGGGCAATCTTCAAGGATCTTCCAATCAGAAAGAAGTGAAAACTTAATGTTGTACTTACAAATTCAACATATACTTTAAGAACATTGTTAAAAAAATGCTAACTTGTGAACTTTTAAAAAATTCGTGAGCCTTCTTGAGTGTTAGACCAAATTCCTCAAAAAGATCAGTTGACATAATTGCACGAACAGCAAAAGCTGTGTCCCACAATTGGCTGCCATTACAACTCTGCAAAATTAACAATACAACAACAGCTTCTTGAACACATACAAAAAAAAAGGTACCACACACACTATTTTGACATTGTACATGATTCTAGGAAGTAAAAAAAATTAATAAGAGTACATGCATTGCATATTCTAGCCTACCTGCATTTTCATTCCATCTTCAGCTAACCATAGATAATCATATATTCGTGAAAGATGTAACTTAAATGCCACTGAATTTGGATCTTCAATCCAGACGCAAAGCATATTAAGTACCTAAATAGATGAAGTTCAAAAGAAAATAGCATTTCTCACATATACATTTACATTGCTGATTAGAAAGCAGAAAAACTGGCTTAGGTTTTTCATTGACATTATGTTTAACTCTACATGGAAAGTTATCGAGAATCAAGTACTACTGCATCATTATAAGTGGCATAGGATGATGTTAACAACGAAAAGTAAGAAGAAAGGAAAAAAGGACATCTCACAAAGAGGAAAAAGGAATTTCTCATAGAGAAGGCCTCGAAGTTGAATTCCAAGCTTATAAAGGGACAATCTAGTTAAAACAATTTTAGGAATAGTTACGCCACTATAAAACAAATGCAAATTTAAATTTAAATTTTAAACATAAACCTTTGTTAGATAAATATGAAATATAAGTAAAACTCAAGTTTAGATCCAACAACATGAAGTGCATCCATGATATAGTTCTAAAAGACACATATATATATATAGATATATAAAAGAAGGGGAGAAATATATATATATATTTTATAGGCATTCATACCATAACATACGAACAATAAGAATTAGATGGGTTTTTAAATATACAAAGGATCAAGAATTCTGAAGTTTAGGTAAAGCTTATACTTTAAAGTCAGCATCCCAACTTTTTTTATGTAGACATTTGTTCTTCCAGGAATGTTCAAAATTACCTCATAGGTCTAATTGCAATCAACATTTGTAATTAACTGCATTCATCAGTAAAAATAACTTGTCTCATAACATCAAAGAATCTGCAACATCAAATCCATAGAGTATCCAGAAGGCACATAAAACAAATGTGAGTTACTCAGAAAGGATGATAATTTTGATTAAATACTTCTTTATAAGTTGCAGGATTTGCATCTCAACTTCTGGAAATAGGTTCGCCTAGTGGGCATGCTATAGTTCTTGGTTGTTATGCATTTATGATGAATTGCCAATAATGAATCCAGCCGTTTGGTATAAAAATTGACAGTAATCAACTTCTCCAAAGAAATCTTTTGACTCACCTTGTTAATTGAACCGAGGCAAATATATCTAGTATTCTCATCTTCATAATGAATATGTTGGATAGCTGTACTAATAGCCTTCTCTCTCAACTTGCTACAAGGCCAATGTATTAAAATAGGTTCAACAATTTTATGAAGGAATGCCCAAATGATGTCTTGTACTAATGGATGTGGATAATATAAATCTTCCTGAAACATACATCATCAAGCCACAAAAAAATGAGCATTTAGTATATACTAATAAGCATCACAACTTATATTATAGCCACCAATTACAAAGTTATTTAATTCATTTTATAATTTTCTGGTAATGCACTTTGTGCTTAAGAAATTTGAGGATAACATCACACATAAATATCAAGAAATGTAGTTTGGGTCATTAAAAAGATGAAATGTGTTCATATCCCCATGCTACAAAATAATGCATAGTGACCTGTTCTGTATTACTTACTATGCTATAAGTTAATTTGCATGAGGGACTCATTACAGACCTTGTATCCCTACAAAATAATACATAAAAGTGACATGTTCTGTATTACTTACTATGATAGCAGTCAACTTGATCGAGAGACTCATTGCAGATCTTAACCTTTGATTTATTTCTAATACACAGTATAACTTTCATTTATACTGATAGTTATCTAATTTACTGTATCTCTTCCCATGAACATATATTTGGATTGAATGTACTTTGATAGAAATCACACGACCTTAGAATTATTAGTTACTCTAAGACATATTTAGATACACTATAGACATTATAATAAAATAGAAAAAAATGCAATGGCATGCATGATAACAGTACATCCAATTAGTCAGAACTCGGAGAATAAGGAATAGAAGAATTGCACACCTTTGCACACTCATTCCGAGCTTGATTCCAATCTATCTGGTCATATGGGCAATGGAATAGCTCATTTCTTAGTGATAATATTATTGGTGTAATTGGGCCAGTAAATCTTTTGCCGTATATATATGACATGGGCAAGTAAACCATCCGAGATTGACACCACATTCGTCCTATAAAATAAAAATATTTGATAAAGTTCAGAGCCTTGTTGTACTATTTAGATTTGTAATTAGGAAATGAAAATTGCTAGTATAAAGGCACTATACTAACATATAAATGCCCAAACAATATGATCGTGATTAGAGCTTGCTAGATTCCTTCTCTTAATGTTATCTCTTCTTTGCACTTATCTAAAAGATATTTATTTGTTGCATCCTAAAGGTCATTTAAACCACCCGATAACAATAACAACAACATAGCCTTTATCCCACTAAGAGGGGTCAGCTATATAAATCTTCCTATGCCATTGGGTTCAATTCTCGACTATATTATCATTTATATTTAAATAAATTTTATCAAGTTTTATCATTGCTAATCAAGTCTTTTTTGATCTCCCTCTTCCTATATTAAAAATTTTCAAGTCACATAAAATTTACTTCTATCCAATAAGTTTTGGGATGTAATGAAAACTATATATTAGGCGCATTGCTTGCTCAGAATCATAACTGAAGTTCATGTCTAATAAGCAAAAGTCCTCATATATTTACTGCTACAGGAGCAGGCAGTTGTTGTGATTTCCCACAATACAAAATTTTAATGTTCTACTAGTTACCATTCAGCTTATCTAAGACATCATTTTTGCTTTTACATCATCTTTTTAGTTGGAACTAGATATTGTACTTATTGTTCTCTAACAAATGCATACCTGGATGAACTGGTAGAAAGTAGGGCAGTAGCCACATTTCTGGTAGCAAAGGGTTGTTACCAGACCAATCAAACACTCCAAGCACCTGAATGAAATTCAATGTAGGAATCAAGCTAAGGCTCTTCTCTTGGGCATGTGATATAACTAACGAATAGAACAAAAAGTGGTAAAAGAATCCTATAAGGTTTCATTAGTATCACCAAATGTTACCATGGCAGGAACCCCACCCCACCCCATTGGAAGCAAAGCATGAGACTATAAGTGAGTGTAACCGACCCACAAATGCTTAGTTTAGTGAGGTAATTAACTATCTTTGGCTTGTGGAATACATGGATGTCAAGCCTTAATCTAATTACTTACAGATAACCACATCTTTCCCCATGATGGTGTACAAGTTGCACTTCCATGGTCTAAGATCCATTTTCTCCCTTTTTCCATTGCCCCATCTCCATCATCAGGTCCTTGTCCAAGCAACCTTAAACTAACATAATTCAATGTCGAACCAAACATTGTACTCTCACCCTCAATATGCAAGCCCCACCCTCCATCTCTATTCTGCAATACATAAGCACACAAATGACAATTTATCAAAGGATTTAGATCATATATTGTCAGTGCCGGCTTTAGGCATAGGCCTAAGGCCTATGCCTAGGGCCCCCAATAAATTGGGGCTCATTTTTTTAAAATATTAATCATTATATATATATATATATATATATATATTTTGAGATAATAAGAAATTTTTAAAATATCTTTATTAGATTTTGGAAAGATTTGGCATGATCATTAGATTTTGTAGAGATTTGGCATGGTCATTGGATTTCATAAAGATTTTGGCATGATTCTAATATATTTAATATTTCTCAATTCTTAAAATTTTAATTTTACTAGTTTCTTTATATTCCTCTCCTTCCTTCCTTATTAACCTAATAACCTATTTTGCTCAACTTCAAATATTTTACTTATTTGATAGTTTATTTTCTCTCCTCAAGACATTTTCAAAATCATCACAAGGGGTGTAAGGAGAGGAACGATCAGAATTAAGATCTTTTGTTACATATTTTTCTATGATCTTAAAACCTAAAGGTATTATCTTCCTTATTTCCTATCAAATCTTTTTTTTATGCTTCTGTTAATTTCTTATTTTCTTATCAATGATTCCTGTTGTAAATTTGTAATCTTATTTATTCGCAGTTAATACTGTTAGCAAATTTTTACAATATAAAGATATGAACATTACTATTGTATTAGATCAATTAAAAGGTTTTATTTCTTTTTTGAATGAGTATAGAGAAAATGGATTCATATCTGCTATGATTTTTGCTAAAGAAATTACAAATGAAATGAATATAGAAATTTAATTAATAATTTTACATCTCAAAAAGTTAGAAAATTTAATTTTATATAAAAAATTATTTTTAAAATTAATATTTTAATTTATTTTAAAAAATTTTTAAACCCACCATTATCGGTCTCTAATCCAAATAAAAAAAGATGAAAGAATTTTTTTAAAAATAATAATAATTATTTAAAAAAATTTCGCCTAGGGCCTCCCGGAGGCTTGAGCCGCCCCTGTATATTGCATAAGTATAATCTAGAAAAAGGGTTTAGCCCTTATAATAATTTTCTTATTAAAAGATTCAAGCAAATACCAATCCCGGCAAAAACAACATTGGGCCAGCATTATCCCCAGGCCAGTGTCCATCATGTGCTTGGTGAGTAGCAAAAACGCTAATGGCCTTTCTTAAGGAAGTCACTAGAGCTTCTTCTGTGACATCTTCATCATCTTCAATTCTGATGATAGGATAGTCCATCTCAAGTGGATTCTCCTTTGCAAACTACAATAAAGTAAAGAAAATGATCAATAGCAAATCCATCTGCTTTTGAAACTTGAATATATATGTTTGAACTAGTAAATCTCGTACCTGCAACCGCATGAGCAGATCGGCACTGTGTTTCTTCTCAAACCGGCTCTCGCGGAAAGCTTCTCGCGCCCTCTCCACCTCCTCGATTTCCTCAGGCGTGCCAAGGCTGGGGTCGAACTCCCACACCTGTCTTCCAACGTGATTGTTGGTCGTGCGCAACCAGGGGCTGCCGCCCTCCGCGACCTTGAGCTTCCACATGTCGATCGGATTGAAGAAGGAGTCCGGCAGGCGAGACGATGCTAGCTGTGCGCTCGAGTTCACCCAAGAGTACGTATCAGAGTGGAAGAATGTGCCCGGTGCTTCGCTCTTGGCTGGTATGGGAAGCTTGTGAAGCTCAGGGAGTCTTTATATAATAACTAACGTCAAGTGCAGGGCACGTGTTACTTGACTTAATAGTTAATTTTTTTTTCAAAAAAAAAAATAAAGAAATAAATGAATGATAAAGCAAACTAAAATTTTCTTTTATTTCCTTGTCTTCTCGTGGCTGTTTGCATCTATATAACTTGAAATCAATGGACAGAACAAGCTAGGTGATGTGGTGGATCGCCTCCACCTCATCCCATCTTGATCATCTCACTCAGCTTCGGCCACCTCGACATGAGTCATCGCAGCTATACTAGGTCACTCGGTCGTCTAGATCTGAGCCATCTCGGTTACTCGATCTCTCAGTCACTCGACCATCCTGGTCTGGAGCATCTTGGTCACTCCATCGCCCCTTTCGGCCACTCAGCCATCCCAACTTGAGCTATATCGGTCTCTCGGTCATCTCGACCACTCGGTCATCCCAACTTGGACCATCTCGGTGATCACTCCATTGCCCCTATCGGCTACTCGGTCATCTTGACCTGGACCATTTCGGTCTCTCGATCACTCCATCGTCCCTCTCGACCACTCGACCATCCTAACCTGAGCCATCTCGGTCTCTTGGTCATCTCAGCCACTCGGGCATCTGACCTAAGCCATCTTGGTCTCTCGGTCATCTCAGCCTCTCGGGCATCCCAACCTAGACTGTCTCGGTCTCTCGATCACTCCCTCCCTCTTGGCCATGCAGCCATCCCGACTTAGATCATTTGTCTCTCGGTCACTCCATCGCCCCTCTCAGCCACTCGGCCATCCTGACCTGAGTCATCTCGATCATCTCGGCCATCACGATCTTGTCAAGATAAGTACATAATCAATCTTGTCAAGTTGATTGAAACACCTAACTAACTAACTCAGAGCATCATAATGGGCTACTATTTAAATAGTTCATATACATATGTGACATGTCCTAATTAAGAGTACTTTGACATCTCATCTCAGTAGCTAGTTGGGCTTTCAAAGTACTCGACGTCTCAACAACTCAACGCAATCCATAATAACTCAACTTTCAAAGTGTTCTACATCATAAACACATACATAATAATTTCTCAAGTATTTGACATCCATCCTGATTGAGCACCCAACTCCCAACCACCTAGCTTCGATCGAGTCCTTATTAATTCCCTTAGCTTCCAAAGTGCTTCCCTTAACTTCCATGCATGCATCTGATCAGTCATATATCCCTCAACAAACCATGCATGCATTAATTAGCTAGCTCTTAACACAAAAAAAAATGATAAATCTCAGTCAGTTTCATGGACTCAATCTTTGAGATGGTCGGTCCAGTCCCACGGAAGTTTCCCACCGACCACCAGGGTAAATCAGGAAGTACATACGGCGGTCAATTATTCCAGGTGCCCAACATCCTTTGATTGCGTTCTCCATTTAGAAGAAAATTTTTACAAATACGCCGTAGCTGAGAATCGAACCGCGGATCCCTGAGTCACAACCCGAATATCCTACCGTTGCACCATTGCCCCGGGGACAAACCATGCATTCATGCATCTGATCAGTCATCCCTCAACATGCATACATGATTCTAACAAGAGCAAGTTATAATTAATTAGGACCCTACCCTCATTTGTCAAGGTCCAATCAGAACAACAAAATTAAACATCATATTAATTGAACAACAACGTCTCATAATTAAGGAAGAACTTGTTCATCACAGTACTGACACACACAGACTAGATACCTGTAGGCGTTGTCGATCTCTTTTGAAGAGAAGAAAGTTCTCAACTTCACTTGCCTGGTAAATAGTAAATGCTGGTGCTCTTCATCATCAATCATTTGAAGGGAAGGGAAGGGAAGGACATTAATTATATATACAACGGATTTTAATTTCATGACCCTCAGAAATTATTTATATTTCTTGAAAATGATCTTGTTCCTCGTAACGTTTACCACATTGATCCTGCAGCTTAATTCCTAGCACTTGATGTCACAGCATGCAGTTGCCAATTCCAGGACAGCAATTGCCCCATCAAGGTTTTTCAAGAGGTTTGAGTTCTGTTCAAAACGTTACGTTGAAAAAGAAGAGATTCCGGATGACAGATTATCTAAGAATACAGTATTATTGAAAATTATGACAAATCAAAACTAATGTATTATTGAAAATCCCCTTAATATAATCATATCCTTAGATATGAATACCATAACATAAATTAAAAGCCATGAATTTTTAAAACCTTACAAAGGCTTGTGCAAAGACTTGGAGACGAGCATACACAAACTCACATGATTATTTCTTAGAAAGGAAGAGGGGTATATATATAACGGAAATGTGTTATGTATTTTTAGAATTATGAATGTTAGATATGTAAAATGGAGAATATTGAAAATGGCAGTTCAATAAAATGTTGAATTTTTAATGTAGACATTTATGAATCTCAAAGCTATTCTTTGTTTGTTACCCATAATTATATATATTCCTATAAATCAATATAAAAAACATTTATTTATTTTCTAACCCAATTAACAAATAACTACTATTATTTTCTTATTTATCTATTTCATTCTTTCTCCACTCAATTTTCACAATTTAGTGAACCAAAATGCAAAATAAACAAAGATTATTTAATTTTGGTAGTTCACATATATAATCTTCATTACAAGTAGAAATGCATAGTAAGAATACATGATGGGTGATACTAAATTTTTTCACACACATTAATTAATTTTTGTATGATGTGTGAGAATTTTAACACACAATTGAAAATGAACATGAAAATATATATAAGAGAACAATTTAATAGTTTATTTTGATCGCAATAATTTTAATCATACTATTGTAGGAGGCAAGACTCAGCGGTCTTTAATTAGGGCACAAGATACGAGTACGATATTGTCCGAGAGCCCATATCGGAAATATGTTTCGAAATGATGAATAGCTGAGCATGCAATTTTTATTGAAGGCTCCTATGATCTCCTACACAAACAAAGACAAAAGATTGATATTGTCAAAGTAAATGATCCTAATTAAATAAATGCAATAAATTCAATTTGGCCACCAAATACGAGAAAGATCTAGCGAAATAAATATAAGTGTTCTTGAGTAATGCACAGTAGAAAATTTTATAGAAAATATGATTAAAAATATTTATTGCACTAAAGAATTTATCTTTTTTTTTTCAAATTCACCCAAGAGGTTTAAATTCATAGAAATATTCTCAATATTTTAAACTACTATCATTTTACTCCCTAATCATTAACATATATCATTAATCGACCTAGTAGAAGGTACTTCACGAATTCTAAGGGCTTCAATGAAATTTTCCCATTAAAGAAAGAAGGAAAAGTAAAACAAATTAAATCTAAGTCTTGAGTAATGCAATAGCAAAAATCAACTAAGAAAAACATTATTTATCAGTATACATTTCACATATTTTCATTTTATTCCTTCGCATCCTAATATTAATATGTAAAATAAAAAAAGATAAAAAAATAGTGAAGGAGTAAAATGTAGAAATGAGAGAAAATAACTGCATTAAAGTTTAAAAAACTAAAGTAACAAATATAAAAAGGCAAAAATAAAAAAGATATCTCAAATTATAAAAATCATTCAAAGGACACCCTTTGTTCACAAAAAAAGTCAAAAAGGCATCGTAATTTTCGAGAATACCTTTATTTTCATTGCTATTGTAGCTACAATGTGTAACTACAATATTGTTCCTTACTTGCAGCGTTGCTATAGTAGCTAAGAGTAGTTATTACAATATGTAACAACTAATACAATACTATTGTAATATTATAGCAAGTACTTACTAGCTTCTACAAAGTAATTTTGATCAATTTAAAATAGTTTTAATGAAATTTAAGTAATTTTGATCAAATTTATAAAGAGTATTTTAATATAATAGTGTTTAATATTTAGAATTTACGTACCTATAATTGTGTAGTAGTTACTTAGTAACTTATACAATAATTGTTTTAAAGTGATTTTATTGAAGTTTAAATACTTTTAACCAAGTTGATAAAAGTATTTTGATATAATTGTATTCAAGATTTAGGATTTAGGATTCAAGATTTAAGATTAAGAGTTTAAAGTTTAATTATAACTGTGTAGCAATTACTTAGTAGCGTCTACAATTGTTTTAAAGTGATTTTGATAAAGTTTAAGCAAGTTTGACTAAGTTGATAAAGAATATTTTGATATAATAATACTTTGTGTATTAATTTTTTATGTTATAACAGCGATTTGATAACTGCTACATGTCGTAGTAATTATCGAGTAGCTCCTATAACAATATTGGTATTAGAACCGATGAAATCAATGTCCGACCCTTTGATCCATCAAAACTACTTAGTATTCGGTCCAATTGATCTACTAGGACTTATCTGTTTTGAAAGCTTATTATAGATTTTACTAGGAGCTCTTTACCTTTTTCATTTTTTTTCATAAGGTTCCCCACATGACTCCACAGAACTATTATTAGAACATTTCTTAAGATTCCCCACAGAGGTTCCCTACATGACTCTATATAGACCATGACTCTGATATCAATTGATCAACATATCTCCACAATGATATAATATTATCCACTTTAAACCTAAATCTCTCAGGATTTTTTTTGGACTTTAACAAAAAAATCTCATACCAATGAAGATATCTTACATCTTATAAACTCATGATCTCTATATATTTCTAGTGTGGGACTGATTGCAATCTCAACAATTGGAATAAAGGATATTTTAGATATAAAACATACAATGAGATACCTTTTTATTTTTATTTTTACAAAGAGGCACTGATGAATAACTTAGGATGCCCTTTTTAAGTTTTACTCAATATCAAACTAGAGAAGCGCTAAAACAACCACTTATAAAATAAAGTAAAATAGAAAAGAAAACTAAAAAATACTGAGAAATATGTATTAAAATTGCATTACCCAATTTCTTCCTTGCTAGTTAGAAAGAAAAAAATTATTTACAATTTGAGTTCTAAAAACCAAAGAGTGCTGAAATAAAAAAGTAATCAATAAATTCATAAGTGTGATGCTCAACTGGGGCATGAATGAATGTACACCATCAAATAAATTGCATAGTTGATACATTCATATTATACGTGAAAAATCAAGTGTCATTAAAAATAATCAAGCTTGGTGTTTGAATTTAAACAAAAAGTGTCTTACTTGTTGGGGAAATTCGCCATTCTCCATTTGCATATTTATTAATACTTTTGCTGCTCTATGCAATGGTCTTGGATCTCTGTCACCCTATTTCAACATAAATTTGAAAGAAGTAAATAATAATGTTACTTCATCTATTACATCATTCCATTCAAGAACATTTTATTAATATAAAAACTAGGACAACCTAATAATAATTAGAAAATAATTAAGGAGAATAGATATAAATTCTTATATGAGTTTTAAATATTTTGAACTTAGGGAGTTGGACAATTAGTAAACAACAAAACAATCATATATAAAAATGTTAAGATACATAGGTTAGGTTACAAGAAAATATAAAATCTAAAGACCACTAGCACTATATTCTTGCACAAAGTTCAAGGAAAGGATAACATCAATGTAATGATCCTAAATGAACTAATGTGGCTTGCTATTGCTGATGATTATATAACTTTGGCTTCTGTTGGAGTAACCCTAGATCATTCACGAATTAAATACCTTCAGTTGTGTCTTTTTTTGTTTGCTATGCCTATTGCAGCTTAGCATCCTCATTTCAATGAAAGAAAAATATATTATTCTCTGACCATTGAAGTTAGAGCTAATCAAAGATATTCTGTTTCTTATGTCGGCCCTTTTAGAAACCCCCAATAGTCCATGTCAACAACAACCTCACCTCCAAATTCTAATCTTTTGCATCTTCAGACAAGAATAATCTTCATTGAATCAACATTTCACTCATTTTGCATTAACTTGCACACAATATTTTGATTCTTTGCTTCCTATAGACCATACTTTCAATCTTTCCCCATAGGGATTTTGTATGTTGTGTCATTCACTCGATAAAAATTGCTTGTAAATTTGTAGTCCTAGGAAATATATCCAAGCCCTCATAAGATTTGTGATCAACATATAACTGACCTGTCCTGCATCAATTAGAGCTAGCATGGCCCAACTTGTATTCACTGCATGAACTCTGTTGCCCTCAAGATTTGTGTAAACCTACTCAAAGAGAACACAAGAAAATTCTAAGTCACTTACAATCTTGATAATGTGAAATATAAAGCAGTCAGTAACTTTCTGAACCAATCAAGATGCCAATGTAACACAATCATAATTGACAAGGTAAAAGAATTGGAATTAGAACAAACTCATTTAGTAAACTTATATAGAAAAATTGAAATTTGATGAATTCTGTAATTAAAATAAGATTTAGATACTCAGACTTCACATGGTGTCCCAACTATTTGAGAACTATACCACCAACATTGTGTTGAATAAATCATAAAACTAAAATATGAAGATGAATGTATGAGAAGAAATAAGTGTGTCACTTCATGGATAAACATCTTTGTTAATTCAAAGACATCAAAAGGCCAAATGAAACTATTTGCAAAGGCATTTCCTTGTGATTTGCCAAAGATGTCTTTCCTGCTAAATTTGATATCTAATTATAACATAAAAAGACAAAAAGTGTGTTAAAAATAGAGAATATTATACGCACAAATGAACTAGAATCCATATAATGGTGTTGATTCTAAGAAGAAATTTGAAAAGATAAATGAGTAATAAATTAGAAATTAACCTTATCTACACAGGAAAGGTAGCTCTCTCCCCAACCACCAGAAGCAAGTTGTTTAGATAATAGAAAGTTGCATGCCTTTTGGATACAAGAGCTGTTCTCGTATGTCCTTCCAGCAGCAAGTAACCCCCCTACTCCAAACCATGTGCCATAAGTGAAGCAAATAGCCCAAGATCCATACCTATTAGAAGTAGATAACAGTCTCTATGAAAAGTTTAAATACCTCAATAGCACTTTTATAATGAATGACCTCGAAGATTTTGTTCTTGGAAATATCAAAATAAGACTAATTAAGAGAGGAAATAATAGTTGAGCAAGATGGATCTTTAAGAATTAGTAACCACAATTATAGACTATAACACACCAGCTTGATGAATATTTGAATGAAACAAAATATTTAGAGTTTCTAAATATGACTTTCTAACTCATCGCCAAAATTGAATTGTCAAATTAACTTTGACAAAAAAGACGAAGTGTAAGGATAACTATCTCGAAGAGAAAATAATACCTCTTTACTCTCTCACTAAAAAAAAATTCTCACCAACAAAATCCCTTAATCCAGAAAAAAAAATCATTAAACTTACCAAAGATGATTTTTTTTAATTCAATATATTATCTTTATACATGGGATCGCAATCCCATTCTTCATAAATAAATATTCAGTTTATGTTAATTCCATTTTTTTAATTAAACAACCTTTTTAAAATTCTCCCTCTATATTTTAAAAATATAACAAACTATAAGAATTTGACTACTTAAACAATTTTCAACATTTCAATAATTGATTAACATGCTAACTATATTACTTTTTTTTTTGACTTCATTAAACAAATGACAAAAGAGAGTCCTATGAAATAGATTTAAAGGAGATAGA
>NW_027430235.1:0-1095 GCF_044706935.1 Curcuma longa | reverse complement strand
AACTAGTTAGGTCTGATATGGAACAGTAGCTGCTGATACTTATTGTAGGATCGTGTACGCGCTAGAGAGGGGTGAATAGCGCGTAGTCGCTTTTTCACTTCGTTCGTTACTATCAAAGAAAACTGGCAGCAGAAATATTAGAAAACAAAGCAGGCGATACGCGGGATTTACTTGGTTCCTACCCCCCAGGGTTAGTACGTCCAAGGCCTAATTCGGGAGACCCTGCCCGACTACGCAGTCCTTTCCGAACATCGTTCGGAGGCGGAGCAACCCATCTTACAGTCCATAAATTATAACAAGAATAAAGACTGAAGGTAAATAGAATAAAAGAAAATCAAACACTTAGCCGATCTGGAAGTCCTGAGCGCCGCGCACTCCTCCTGGATCTTCCCCGGTTGCAAGCTGTTTTACTCCGTCCACGTTCGGGAGCAGCTCTTGTTGGAAAGGAGGACGTATGAATTGTTTTCCCAGCTGCTGGTCGAAGCCTCCTTATATACTGGTCATGAGTCGACTCAGATGCCCATCTGGGTCGACTCCAGCTGACGTGGCAGATCAACTTTTATCGCTTCCGCCCGTTATCCTGTCTGAGTCGACTCCGATTGACTTCTGGGTCCACTCCAGTTGATGTGGCGTCAACTGCGATAAGTCTTGACTCTGCGTCAGCCTGAGTCGACTCAAAACCTGTATCGGAGTCGACTCCACTGCCGAGTCGACTCAAGTCTCCGGTTGAGTTGACTCAACTCAGGTTTGACCAGAGTTGACTTTGAGTTGACTTTACTTGCTTCACCTCCGCTTTTCTCTCTTGCTTCCAGCTCCTGGTTCCTGCAAGACAAGCATACAAGTAAGCAAACAAGACAACCTAAAGTCTTACCTAGTTAACTTAACTTCAGATTTTTACCGAAATCTTGGGTTAGTTCTTATTCATCTCATTCTGGAAAATTCATGCCAACCAAGTCCTCCAGACTTGTTGGACTTGTGCTCGGCTCTGTCCTCGCCCCCTAGGATTTTTGCTGCGGTTCGGTTCTCTCTAACCAACCCAGACTTCTGCTGCGACTCGGTCACCTAGACCAGCCCAGACTTCTGCTGCGACTCGGT
>NW_027430234.1:0-23239 GCF_044706935.1 Curcuma longa | reverse complement strand
GATCAACAGTTGCAATTTGCTATCCCAAGCGAAGGAGTGATAGCCAAAATCTGCCAGCTCAAGGAATACGACTTTCCACATCATGCCCATCGAGAAGGAACAAAGAAGGACAATTATTGGAGACAGTATCTTTCAGCTGTCATCAGCACAAGAAAAGAATTCTGGAACGCCCTTCTCCACTACCAGAGCGTGATAAAAGAAATGCTGGAACATCCACCATAGTACAATAATGGAGCAATGGTGGGCATATTACTTGGTGTGAGGAGGAAATACAAAGGCTCAAAAACGAGCTGGAAAATTACAGAGAAAAATTCCAAAGAGAACTTCAAGCTGCTAGAATGGAAGGTGATGCTGAATTAGAAGAAGCCAGGATGACGATAGAAAGACTAGAGTTAGAAAAACCATGACCTCAGAGGTATGGCGGGGCGACAACCTGTAGAACAGGAAGTTCAAGTACTCATTGATGAAGGAGCAAACAAAGAATATTTAGCCTCAACCACTGTCACAAAAGGCAGCCCCAACAGATTGTATAACCTGATAGTAGAAATATCAGTCCCGAAGGTACAACCTTTTAAAATTAATGCTATACTAGATACAGGTGCGACAACATGCTGCATAGACCAGTCATCCGCACCTAAAGAAGCAATTGAGGATAATACATTCGTGGTGAATTTTAGCGGGATAAACTCCCAAACTACTGCAAACAAGAAGCTAAAAGGGGGACACATGATTCCTTACACTTATGCATTTCCAATGAAAATAGGTGGGGGAATACAAATGATACTGGGGTGCAACTTCATACGGGCAATGAGTGGAGGAATACATATTGAAGGGTCAGAATTGACATTTTACAAAAATATTACCACAATACAAACTCAGCAAGAGCCCGCAACCCTATCTTCAATTGAAGAGCTAGAACTCGAAGAAGAGGAATACTACAGAATCAAGGAAAGTGTGAATATATACACTCAGATAAGTATTCCTACATTTCATGCAAAATTCAGTCCCTTATTAGATGAACTAAGAAAGACAGGGCATATTGGTGAAAACCCCATGAAGTATTGGGAGCAAAATCAGGTGCAGTGCAAGATTGAAATCAAGAATCCAGATCTGGTAATAGAAGACAGGCTATTAAAGCATGTGACACCCCTACTGGAAGAAACTTTCAGGAAACATATTAAGGCACTGCTTGAGCTTAAGGTAATTCGACCCTCCACTAGTCGTCATAGAACCACTGCTATGATTGTCAATTCAGGTACCACAGTTGACCCAGAGACTGGACGAGAAGTTAAAGGAAAGGAAAGGATGGTGTTTAACTATAAAAGGCTGAATGACAACACACATAAAGACCAGTATAGCTTACCGGGCATCAATACCATCATAAAAAGGGTCAGTAACAACACTATTTACTCTAAGTTTGATTTGAAAAGTGGTTTCCATCAGGTAGCTATGCACCCGGAGTCAATAGAATGGACTGCATTCTGGGTACCAGAAGGCCTCTACGAATGGCTAGTCATGCCATTCGGCTTAAAAAAAATGCTCCCTAGTATTCCAAAGGAAAATGGATGTATGTTTTAAAGGTACCGAGAATTTCATTGTTGTATATATTGACGACATCCTTGTATTTTCAATGAATGAACAGGAACATATGGAGCATCTACAAGAATTACTGAGAATATGCAAAAGAAATAGGCTTATCCTTAGCCCAACAAAAATGAAAATTGGGTCTCCTACAATTGATTTCCTTGGGGCTACAATTGGGAACAGAAAGATAAAATTACAACCTCATGTTATCAAGAAGATAGCAGATTTCCAAGAAAAAGAACTATCTACAACAAAAGGACTCAGATCATGGCTGGGCCTCCTAAATTATGCAAGAGGTTATATCCCGAATCTGGGAAAAACCTTAGGCCCGTTATACTCAAAAACAAGCCCAACAGGTGAAAAGAGAATGAACAAGCAAGACTGGGAGTTAGTTGAAAAGGTCAAGACAATGATACAGCAGTTACCGGACCTTAGATATTCCTCCAGAAGACTGTTATATAATTCTAGAGACAGATGGGTCTATGGAAGGATGGGGTGGTATTTGCAAATGGAAAGCCCAAAAGTATGATCCAAAATCTGAAGAAAAAATCTGCGCCTTTGCTAGTGGAGGGTTTAATCCTATTAAATCCACAATCGACGCGGAGATATTTGCAGTCATGAACAGTCTAAAAAGTTTTAAGATATATTATCTTGATAAGTCAGAATTGATGATCAGAACAGACTGTCAGGCCATCATCAGCTTCTTTAATAAGACTGCTCAGAATAAGCCTTCCCGCGTCAGATGGATAAATTTCACGGACTTTATTACTGGATTAGGAATCCCTGTCCAGTTTGTCCATGTAGAAGGGAAGGACAATGTTTTAGCTGACGCACTTTCTCGACTTGTTTGTTTATTAATGCAGGAAGCATCGAATCCGGAGGACCAAGTCATGGAGGCCATGGAGCAAGCAATGAAGCAGGTCAAGGAAAAGCCCAACCTTCAGGCAATTACCAGGTTAGCAGGCCTTATGAACTCCTTAGTGAATACGAGGAACTGGCCCAAGAATCCAGCGGAAGGACCATCTTACACCTTGAAGACCACAACATCAGAAAAAGAATGTCCCAAATCGAAGCAGAAGCAGTGGAGCAAGTCTTCCACAGTATCAGAGAACTGGAACAAATCTGCCAGCTCAAGGAATATGACTTTCGACATCATGCCCATCGAGAAGGAACAAAGAAGGACAATTATTGGAGACAGCATCTTCCAACTGTCATCAGCACAAGAAAAGAACTTTGGAATGCCCTTCTCCACTACCAAAGTGTGATAAAAGAAGTGCTGGAGCATCCACCATAGTACAATAATGGAGCAATGGTGGCCCCTGAAATCCCGCAAAATCCAAGACTTTAATAAAGGACTGAGCCCCGGGGAGCCGTCCTTTATAGCCTAGTAACTTTAATGACTAAGCCTAGTAGCTTTATAACTCGACCTACAATAGGGAAAAGATACGATAAGGATGCGATGGGGCTACCACATGTACCCGGTCCTTACTATCCTATCTCTATATAAACTATGAGTCATCTTCTTGCAAGGCAGAAGTCGCATTACGATAGAAGTCATACATGAAGAAGTTTAAACTTTGTGATTGTAAAACTTTTGTAAGTTCCTAAGCTTATTATTGTAATTTGAATACTTTCTAGTTCTGTTCTTATTTACATTAGAAGTTTAGAAGCACTTTTCCGCTCAAGCTTCGACATCAGCAATCTCGGAGTATAGGCCCCCACAGGACACAGCAATGGGTCCAGTGGGCTATCCACCAGCGGTAGATCTACCACAATAACCTAGGAAGCCTGATTATGAGGCATCAACATCCAGAGCCTATTTTAAGCCAAAGGACTATACAAGACAATGGTCCTTACCCTTAGCACAGCAGCAGACAGGAGCCATATTCATAATACCAGAGACCTGAGCTTATTTGATGAAGCCTTCATGCGATGGGAAAGTATTACCAAAAATTTGGTGGCAATGTAGGCTTTCTCAAGCGGCAAAGAAAAGGCAGAATTTATAGAAAATCTGCTTGGAGAAACAGAAAAACTCACCTGGATTCAATGGAGAATGAGTTACCCAAGTGAATACCAGGAGATTTTGAATGCTTCAGATGGAGCGGAAGGAACGCAAAACATAATTTCTCAGATAAGGAGAATGTTTATCCTAGAAGATCCCTATCAAGGCTCCACAGCAATGCAGACTGAAGCATACAAAGATTTGGAAAGGTTAAGTTGCTCTAACATGAAAGATGTTATACCTTTCTTAAATGATTATCTCCATCTTGTAGCTAAAACAGGAAGGATGTTTACAAGTACCGAGTTATCTGAAAAACTCTGAATTAAAATCCCGGGAGACTTGGGCACAATCATACGATAAGAATTTGAAGATAAATACAAAGGGAGTCAGGTGGGAGTACATCCAAGAATATTGTTTACATTCAGATACCTGGGAAGGAGAATGCAAAAAGACAAATTTCATCACTAAGGGATCTGTCATTTTGCAGAAGTATCCCAATCCCGGGATATTATGCTAAGAATAAAGAAGGAAGGAGGTATGGAGCTAGAAGATCTACAACCTACAAAGGTAAACCCCACAACTCACATGCCCGAGTAGAAAAGTGAAAGCACTTAATTGTAACAAATAAATGCAAATGTTTTCTATGCGGAGAAGAGGGACACTTTGCGCGAGACTGCCTAAGTGAAAAGAGGAATATAAAAAGAGTGGCGATGTTCGAAGGGCTTGACATTCCTGATGATCATGACATTCTATCAGTACATGAGGGAGAACCTATGAGCGATGCAATATACAACATCTCGGAGAATGAAGAATCATTCCGAAGCCAAGGTATAAACTTATTATTAAAAGAATATATAATGGTATTTCATGAAGAAAGCAGGACCTATTGGCTCGGAATAGAAGGAGGATGGCAGCCAATGGTGAAAGTCTCAAAGGAGCAGCATAATTGCCTTCACAAATGGCAATACAATAAAGACAGAGCAACAAATTCTGAAATGTCATACTTGCGGAAGGGAAGCAATGCATAAATGGAGGATATACTGCCCTCAATGCAAGATAGCCTCCTGCGGACAATGTGGACCTCATTACCACAACATAAAGGTACCTGTTGCAAAAATTACTGCTATACCATATAATCCTCGATTTTTGATTCAGGAATAGAGGCAGTATATTAATTGGTGTGAGGAGGAAATACAAAGACTCAAGGATGAGCTGGAATATTGCAAAGAAAAATACCAAAGGGAACTTCAAGCTGCTAGAATGGAAGGTGATGCTGAATTAGAAGAAGTTAGACTGACGATAGAAAGGCTGGAGTTAGAAAACTAGGACCTCAGAGGTATGGTGAGTCAACCTATGATGAGTCGACCTATAGAGCAAGAAGTTCAAGTATTCATTGATGAAGGAGCAAGCAAAGAGTACTCAGCCTCAACCACCATAACAAAAAGCAGCCCCAACAGACTGTACAATTTGACAGTAGAAATAATAGTCCCGAAGGTACAACTTTTTAAAATTAATGCTATACTGGACACAGGTGCGACAACATGCTGCATAGACCAGTCATCCGTACCTAAAGAAGCAATTGAAGATAATACCTTCGTGGTAAATTTCAGTGGAATAATCTACCAAACTACTGCAAACAAGAAGCTAAGGGGGGATACATGAAAATCGGTGAGAATCAATTTCACATTCCTTACACTTATGCATTTCCAATGAAAATAGGTTAGATACCAGGAATATAAGATCGTCTCTCGGTTCTCAGCTCAGGATGGAGCCGGTACCTAGGGCAGAGAACAATCAGGAGAGAAGAGGCACAAGTGATAGAGGGACAAACGAAACAAGCTCTCTTATTAGAACACAAGAAGGAAGTACGGCACGAGTATTGCTCGTCTCCCTTGCAACCCATTACAAGTAGACTTAAATAGAGAAAGAAAAGTTTAATCATCACATGTCGGGTGCTCATTGGGCCCCATCGTCACATGCGGAGATTCTTTTCTTCTCCCCTAAGTCAAGACAAGTGGCGGGACAACACCACTTTACAAGAGCTTTTACAAAACCGTGGGCTCAAAACCGTGAGCGCCACTGGTTTTACAACACCAGGAATCCAAGTGGACCCCTGTTGAACAGTATGACACATGGATGGCCACCTTTGGATGCTTTTCAGGCACACTGTTCGACACGACAAAAGTAAAAGATGACACTTATACATCGGCCCGACACACACACATGGATGCGTAGGGAATCCGACTCTGGTGTACCACGCTCCATTATTGAAGCCGTCGCTGGTTCTTGCTTGACGGACCAGCAACTCTGTCACCAATCTTCACGGCGTCTATCGCGGTCGCTTTCCGTTTCTTGTATACAGGATTCCAACGAAAACGTCGTCTCCTCGGCCTCGCAGGTTCCGGTTTGATCAGGGCCGAATTCGACTTCTAGGCCGCGATTGGATTTGCTGCAGGTGCCGAGATGGCTTGAACAGTACAAGGCCTACGGGCCTGCTTCTGCTCGGTCACCTTTCTCCTCTCCTGGCGTCGCTCTACACCGGAGCTGTTCATCTTCTTCCATCGTTGGTAAGACGATAGCGCTCGTGGAAGAGATGCAGAAGGCAGCAGTGGCACTAGGCTACCACTTCCCCCACCACCTTCCGAAAAATGGATGGGACATCCATTTTTTTGCCGGGAACAGTCGGGATCTATCGGTGGTTCATCGTCCCATCTTGGAGATTCATCAGCCGATCGACAGTTAGGCATGCCATAGACTCATCGGTTGCTTCACAGGAGCAGGTCGTGGCTGTCTCCCATGAAGATTCTGACTCTTCAGTAGATGCAGTCTCCCATGAAGACGAAGATGTCACAAAGGAGGTCCTGCAAGAGTCAGTGCAAACAGTGGAACCAGAGTGAATATTACCTGATGCTTCGCTGGCCACTGAGCTGTTGCCGTCATCAGTTTCCCAGTCTGACAAGGTGCGACTTTCTTCTTCGGATGCAGAGCGTGAGGAAACTTCGCCTAATCCGGTGGATGAAGCGTTCTAGCAAGAACAGTCGAGTTGGGACTGCACTTCGTCAGATGAAGATGACGCTTCACATGCACAACAACCCCAGACTGGTTGCTGTGGAGACGAGCCTTTATAAGCTTATTTGTCATAATCGTCACTTTTCCCTCATCGTAGTTTGGATCGCTCAAGACCTCGATGGATGCTTGTTCGTTGTGAAAATCACTTGTCCCATAATTAAAAGCATACAATTGTTCTTCACCATCCGAGTCATAATAATAGGATCCTTCCATACCTACTTGATAATCTCGGTGAGAGGTGGAGCTAAACGGGCGGTGCTTGATGGTCACCAACGTCAAAGGCGGTGGCTACTTCCTGACACAACGAGGCCTACTCTCGTAGCCTTCACCTCAGAGACTCAACTTCTCCCTGCTGCTCCTCTCGCGTCTTACGGTGGTTACATCTTTTGTCACCTGATGTCCTTCGGCGAGTTCGGCGGTCAGTAGACTTCGCACACAGACGTCTTCTTCGTAAGCAACATGCAGCAAACACAGCGCCTTGCACAGCTCACACCTCCTCAAGACTCCTTTCAAGCTCTGATACCAGAATATAAGATCATCTCTCGGTTCTCAGCTCAGGATGGAGCCGGTACCTAGGGCAGAGAACAATAGGAGAGAAGAGGCACAAGTGATGGAGAGACAAACAAAACAAGCTCTTTTATTAGAACACAAGAAGGAAGTAAGGCACGAGTATTGCTCGTCTGCTTGCAACCCATTACAAGTAGACTTAAATAGAGAAAGAAAAGGTTAATCATCACATGTCGGGTGCTCATTGGGCCCCATCGTCACATGCGGAGATTCTTTTCTTCTCTCCTAAGTCAAGACAAGTGGCGGGACAGCACCACTTTACAAGAGCTTTACCAAAACCGTGGGCTCAAAACCGTGAGCTCCACTGGTTTTACAACACCGGGAATCCAAGTGGACCCCTGTTGAACAGTATGGCACATGGATGGCCACCTTTGGGTGCTTTTCAGGCACACTGTTCGACACGACAAAAGTAAAAGAGGACACTTATACATCGGCCCAACACACACACATGGATGCGTAGGGAATCCGGGTCCACCACGCTCCATTATTGAAGTCGTCACTGGTTCTTGCCTGACGGACCAGCAACTCCGTCACCAATCTTCACAGCGTCTATCACGATCGCTTTCTATTTCTTGTATACAGGATTCCAACGAAAACGCCGTCTCCTCGGCCTTGCAGGTTCCGGTTTGATCCGGGCCGGATTCGACTTCTAGGCCATGATTGGATTTGCTACAGGTGCCGAGATGGTTTGAATAGTACAAGGCCTACGGGCCTGCTTCTGCTCGGTCACCTTTCTCCTCTCCTGGCGTCGCCCTACACCGGAGCTGTTCATCTTCTTCCATCGTTGTTAAGCCGATAGCGCTCGTGGAAGAAATGCAGGAAGGCAGTGGCACTAGGCTACCACTTCCCCCACCACCTTCCGAAAAAGGATCAAAGATGAAGAAGATACTGCCACCTTCACTGGATCTATCCAACGCAGTGGAAGAGATACAGAAGGCGGCAGTGGCACTCAAGGTATTTTCGGGGAGGCGCAAGATCCTTTCTTGCAGATCCCACAATTAGAAGAAGTGGTGGACGCAGCGGAAGCGTGGTGGACCCGGATTCCCTACGCATCCATGTGTGTGTCGGGCCGATGTGTAAGCGCCCTCTTTTACTTTTGTCGTGTCGAATAGTGTGCCTAAAAGCACCCAAAGGTGGCCGACCATGTGTCATACTGTTCAACAGGGGTCAACTTGGATTCCTGATTTTGTAAAACCAGCAACGCTCACGGTTTTGAGCCCATGGTTTTGGTAAAGCTCTTGTAAGTGGCGCTGTCCCGCCACTGAGTGTCTTGACTTAGGGGAGAAGAAAAGAATCTCCGCATGTGACGATGGGGCTCAGTGAGTACCCGACATGTGATGATTAACCTTTCCCTTCTCTATTTAAGTCTACTTGTAATGGGTTTGCAAGGCAGACGAGGAATACTCGTGCCTTACTTCCCTCTTGTGTTCTAAATAAAAGTGCTTATTTCGTTTGTCTTTCCCTCACTTGTGCCTCCCTTTCTCTCCTATTGTTCTCTGCCCTAGGTACCTACTCCATCCTGAGCTGAGAACTGAGAGACGATCCTTTTAATCCTGGATCGTCTCTCAGTTCTCAGCTCAGGATGGAGCCGGTACCTAAGGCAGAGAACAATAGGAGAGAAGAGGGCACAAGTGATGGACAAACAAACAAGCTCTTTATTATAACACAAGAGGGAAGTAAGGCACGAGTATTGCTCGTCTGCCTTGCAACCCATTACAAGTAGACTTAAATAGAGAAAGAAAAGGTTAATCATCACATGTCGGGTGCTCATTGGGCCCCATCGTCACATGCGGAGATTCTTTTCTTCTCCCCTAAGTCCAAGACAAGTGGCGGGACAGCGCCACTTACAAGAGCTTTACCAAAACCATGGGCTCAAAACCGTGAGCGCCACTGGTTTTACAAAACCAGGAATCCAAGTGGACCCCTGTTGAACAGTATGGCACATGGACGACCACCTTTGGGTGCTTTTCAGGCACACTGTTCGACACGACAAAAGTAAAAGAGGGCACTTACACATCGGCCCGACACACACACATGGATGCGTTGGGAATCCGGGTCCACCACGCTCCATTATTGACTCTAGTGTACAGCCTTCTGTCGGCTGGCTGTACGGAGCCGTCGCTGGTTCTTGCTTGACGGACCAGCAACTCCGTCTCCAATCTTCACGGCGTCTGTCGCGGTCGCTTTCCGTCTCTTGTATACAGGATGCCAACGGAAATGTCGTCTCCTCGGCCTTTCGGTTCAGGTTTGATCCGGGCCGGGCTTGCTTTCTGGGCCGCGATTGGATTTGCTGCAGGTGCCGAGATGGCTTGAACAGTACAAGGCCTGCGGGCCTGCTTCTGCTCGGTCACCTTTCTCCTCTCCTGGCGTCGCCCTTCGCCGGAGCTGTTCATCTTCTTCCATCGCCAGAAATGCGGACTCGGCCGTCGTTGCGGTGGCGCTCGTGGAAGAGATACAGAAGGCGGCAGTGGTGCTAGGTCACCACTTCCCCCACCACCTTCCGAAAATGGATGGGACATCCATTTGTTTGCCGGGAACAGTCGGGATCTTCCGACGGTTCATCGTCCCATCGTGGATGTTCTTCAGCCGGTCGACAACGTAGGCATGTTGTAGAGGCTGCTTCACAGGAGCAGGTCGTGGCTGTCTCCCATGAAGAGGCTGACTCTTCAGTGGATGCAGTCTCCCATGAAGATGAAGATGTTCCAGAGGAAGTCCTGCAAGAGTCAGTACCGTCAGTGGAACCAGAGCTAGTGTTACCTGATGTATCGCTGGCCACTGAGTTATTGCCATCGTCCGTTTCCCAGTCGGACGAGGTGAGACTTTCTTCGGATGCAGATTGCGAGGAAACTTCATCTGATCCGGTGGATTTTGAAGCGTTCTGGCAAGGACAGTCAGGCTGGGACTGTGCTTCATCAGATGAAGATGACGCTTCACATGCACAACAACCCCAGACTTGTTGCTGTGGAGACGAGCCTTCGTAAGGATATTCAGTGATAATCCTCACTCCTTTCCCCTCATCGTAGTCTGGGTCGCTCCAGACCTCGATGGATGCTTGTTCGTTGTAAAAATCACTTGTCCCATAATTAAAAGCATACGATTATTCTTCGTCATCCGAGTAATAATAGTAGGATCCTTCCATACCTACTTGATAATCTCGGTGAAAGGTAGAGCTGAACGGGGCTGCGCTTGATGTGGTCACCAACGTTGAAGGCGGTGGCTACTTCCTGACACAACGAGGCCTACTCTCGTAGCCTTCACCTCAGAGACTCAACTTCTCCCTGCTGCGCCTCTCGCGTCTTACGGCGGTTACGTCTTTTGTCACCTGATGTCCTTCGGCGAGTTCGACGGTCAGTAGACTTCGCACACAGACGTCTTCTTCGCAAGCAACATGCAGCTCACACAGCGCCTTGCACAGCTCACACCTCCGCAAGACTCCTTTCAAGCTCTGATACCAGTAAGGTGGATCGTCTCTCAGTTCTCAGCTCAGGATGAAGCCGATACCTAGGGCAGAGAACAATAGGAGAGAAGGGGGCACAAGTGATGGACAAACGAAGCAAGCTCTTTATTAGAAACAAGAGGGAAGTAAGGCACGAGTATTGCTCGTCTGCCTTGCAACCCATTACAAGCAGACTTAAATAGAGAAAGAAAAGGTTAATCATCACATGCTGGGTGCTCATTGGGCCCCATCGTCACATGCGGAGATTCTTTTCTCCTCTCCTAAGCCAAGACAAGTGGCGGGACAGAGCCACTTTACAAGAGCTTTTACAAAACCACGGGCTCAAAACCGTGAGCGTCGTTGGTTTTACAACACCAGGAATCCAAGTGGACCCCTGTTGAACAGTATGACACATGGACGGCCACCTTTGGGTGTTTTTCAAAAACACTGTTCGACACGACAAAAGAAAAAGAGGGCACTTACACATCGGCCCGACACACACACATGGATGCGCTGGGAATTCGGGTCCACCACGCTCCATTATTGACTCTAGTGTACAACCTTCTGTCGGCTGGCTGTACGGAGCCGTCGCTGGTTCTTGCCTGACGGACCAGCAACTCCGTCTCCAATCTTCACGGCGTCTGTCGCGGTCGCTTTCCGTCTCTTGTATACAAGATGCCAACGGAAACGCCGTCTCCTCGGCCTTGCCGGTTCGGGTTTGATTCGGGTCGTACTTGCTTTCTGGGCCGCAATTGGATTTGCTGCAGGTGCCGAGATGGCTTGAACAGTACAAGGCCTGCGAGCCTGCTTCTGCTCGGTCACCTTTCTCCTCTCCTGGCGTCGCCCTACGGTGGAGCTGTTCATTGCCTTCCATCGCCAGAAATACGGACTCGGCCGTCATTGCGGTGGCGCTTGTGGAAGATGCACAGAAGGCGGCAGTGGTGCTAGGTCACCACTTCCCCCACCACCTTCCAAAAATAAAAGGATCGACTCTCTGAACTTTGAAACAAAACTCAAGAACTCTGCTCGAATTTTATTTCTTCAGAAAGATTTTACAATAAAAGACTCAAAGACAGAAGACTAGGAAAGAAGGAACTTGGTTGAAGGTTTTGGAATCTATCTCAAGTTGCCCCTCTATCCTCTGGACTTCAGGCCTATTTATAAGCCAAAAGGTTATGATTAATCACGAAGCGGGTGCGCATTCTGGGCCCCATCGTCCTTCGTTTTATCATCCTTTACAGCTCATGGCCTTATCAACAAAGCATCTAAGGACGCCACTAAGGTAGTGCGGTAACTAAAGTGTCTTTTAAAGGACGGCTCCCCGAGGCTCAGTCCTTTTAAAGTTACTTTTATTAAAGCTGCTTTGGATTCTTTCAGGAATGAGGGCTCACCACTGGCTTCACGGGCGTACCATTTTTATCTCGGTGCTGATTCTTTTCATGCGCTCCACGACATTCCAAAGGTCACGTCGACTTTCTTTTACGGCTGGCAGATGTGTCCTCCAGTGATTCTGTCTTCCACCTTCTGCATTTGCTCTATGAGAAAAATCAACCTCCTTCATGCAGAGAATCAATTCCATCTCATGTATGCTTTGTAGGACATGACTTAAAGCTTGCTCTTCTATGTCGGCCATTTCTTTTCTTTTGTCATGTTCTTCTTTGGACAGTATTCTCTTTGAGGATTCGCAGATAAGATCCTCATATCTTGTCAGCAGGGGGTATCTGGTGGAGGCTGAGGCTTCCTCTTGTTGAGTTATGGTTGTGGACTTTTCCTCTTCTGTGGGCTCCTCTTCAGTAAGCACGGTAATCTTCTCGGGTTCCGTAATTAACCTTGATAGAGTGTCAGCAAACAAATTTAATTTACCGTCTATATGTTCAAAGTTAACCTTGATACCTGTACCGGTAATAAAATCTGTGAAGGCCAACCATCTGACACGTGATGGCTTATTTCTTGCCGTCTTATTATGGAAGGAGATGATAGCCTGACAATCTGTCCTCAGGGTAATCTCTTCTTTATCCAGGAAGTGAATTTTTAAGGCTGTCATAGTCTCCGTGGCGACAAAAATCTCGGCATCTATAGTAGATTTTACTACCGGGAATTTTCCATGTGCATAGGCACAGATCTTTTCTGTATTTCTGGTGTCATGCTTGCTCTTCTTCCACTTGCAACCCCCTCCCCATCCGGTCATGGAACCATCTGTTTCAAGAATTATATACGCACCTTCTAGGGGTACCTCCAAGTCTGACAGATTCTTGACTTGTTCCTTAATCTGCTTGATCAATTCCCAATCTGATGCCTTCATCCTTTTATCCCCATGTACTGAAATTTTCTCTTATAGCGGCCCTAATTTTGAACTAAGATTAGGTATATAAGCTTTTGCATAATTTAAAATTCCTAACCATGAACGTAGGCCCTTTTTCTCGCGGAGTTGTTCATCTTTTACTTCTGTGATTTTCTTTATACTATGAGGCTGCAGTTTCAGCCTCCCTTCACCAATTTCTGCTCCAAGGAATTCAATTCTGGGGACTGCAATTTTGCACTTTGTTGGTGAGAGAACTAGACCATATTCTTGACATAAGTTCAACATTATTTCCAAGTGTCGGATGTGTTCCTGTTCACTGTGACAGAAGACTAAAATGTCATCAATATATACTGTTATGAAGTCATCCATACCTTGGAATACATGGTCCATTTTCCTTTGAAATACGGCTGACGCATTCTTCAGCCCAAAGGGCATCACCAGCCACTCAAACAGCCCTTGTGAACAAATGAAAGTCGTCCACTCAACTGATGCGGGGTCCATTGCTATCTGGTGAAAACCCGACTTTAAGTCAAATTTCGAATAAATTTTTGAATTACTAACCTTCTTGATTATTGTGTTGATGCCTGGCAGACTGTACCCATAGAGCATGAAAGAGGTTGATTTTTCTCATAAAGCAAATGCAAAAGGTGGAAGACAGAATCACTGGAGGACACATCTGCTGGCCGTAAAAGAAAGTCGACGTGACCTTTAGATCGTCGTGGAGCGCATGAAAAGAATCAGCACCGAGATAAAAATGGTACGCCCGTGAAGCCGGTGGTGAGCCCTCATTCCCGAAAGAATCCAAAGCAGGCTTTAATAAAAGTGGCTTTAAAAGGACTGAGCCTCGGGGAGTCGTCCTTTAAAAGACACTTTAGTTACCGCACTACCTTAGTGGCGTCCTTAGATGCTTTGTTGATAAGGCCATGAGCTGTAAAGGATGATAAAACGAAGGATGATGGGGCCCAGAATGCGCACCCGCTTCGTGATTAATCATAACCTTTTGGCTTATAAATAGGCCTGAAGTCCAGAGGATAGAGAGACAACTTGAGATAGATTCCAAAACCTTCAACCAAGTTCCTTCTTTCCTAGTCTTCTGTCTTTGAGTCTTTTCATTGTAAAATCTTTCTAAAGAAATAAAATTCGAGCAGAGTTCTTGAGTTTTGTTTCAAAGTTCAGAGAGTCGATCCTTTTATTTTGGTATCAGAGCTTGGATTTGTTCTAAGCTCAATGGCAGGCTAAGTTTTATTATTCAAGGTTGAGGTAAGGGTACATTATATTCATTTTCCTAAAAATTGCTCAAAATATTGGCAAGAATTTCCCGAAAATATTACAATTTGTTTCTGAGAAAAGAATCGCAAGGTCTGAAGGTGGAGACTCAACAAGCATCCTTGGTCCGGAGTTCCGCAAGGCTAGTAAGTGCGTACGACGGTAAGCCCGAAGACCTAATTGAGGATATTTCTCAAAACAAGGGGTAGTGTTTCATTAGAAAATCTTGATAAGAAATTTGTCTGATAAGGCGACCGAGTGAGTTAATTGATTGCAAAAGACCGCCGAGTGACGTAAGCCTCCAGGAGGGAGCCGTTTACCAGTCGGGTGAGCAAGAAAATTTTACAAACTCCTAAGCCGTAAGGACAAATGCTCTTATATGTCGGAAAGATTCGAGCAAACAATTAGGGAATGGTATGATAAATCCCGAACCAAAAACCTTGAATACCTTAATTTAGCTGATACCGAGAAGCCAAAAGCTTGTGAATTAGCGAATAACATAGGAGTAATCTATGATAAAGTCTGTCTTCTATCAAAAGTCTCTTTGAAACACTTTTACTTGCTCAAAGAAGAAAACAAGTCTTTACAGAGGGAAGTAGCTCAGCTACGGACTTCTGTTAAAAATCTTGAGCAGGATTTCGTCAACCATAAACCCTTGACTAAGGCTAAAGTTAGAAGTTTAGTGACTGAAATATCTAAGCAGCCGAAACTAGTTGAGGAAGAAGCTGTAAAGTTAATTGAAGAACTTAGGCTAAGTGTGAGAAAAGTTGAGGTTATACTCCAGGAAGTAAAGGAGTTAATTGGTGGATGAGTTTTACTACACAAGCCGAGGATAGAAATTACATTCAAGCCCTAAAAGACAACTGAAAATTTAAAAGCTCCAGCAATCGGTTTTGCTATTCCATCAGATTACAAGAATCAATTTGATTTACTAAAAGCTATTGTGAAGCAAAATAACTCTCTAATTTCCTTAATTATTGAGCAAAGTATACAGCTGCAGGAATTGAGCAACCAAGTTAGCCAACTAAAGAAGCAGCAAGCTCAACCTCAAGTATCAAGCTCGAAGGAACTCGAAACCGCTGTAGACGAGCTAACAAAAAGGATTGGAGGATTAAATTTGGGAGTAGACCCAGTAATCCCAAAGAAGAGAGGTTCTCTGCTGGTATTCAAAAATCCCTCTGAAATTCTGGAAGCAGAGAAAAGGAAGCTCTAATGGCAACCAGACAGCCAGCAGTCACATCAACTTCCGTAACACAAGTTCCATCTGCGGAAGATCAGATTCGTGACTATAGACAAAACCAGAGGCGGCTGTATAATCTTCAAAGGCGAATTATGCCCAGCCAAAGGAGGTTTCGAAGAACGATTGAGAGCCAACTGAATCCAGAAGAACAACTGGAGGTTTCTCGATCAAGAAGAGCATCCATGGTTCCCGCAGAAATTCTGTATTCTGCCGGTTATCAACCAACTCAGCATAGGGTATATCAACATTACTCTGAAGAAGATGTACTCTGTGTTGAAGAAGGACAAGTGGATCTGCCACTTGTAACAGCTCAAAGTCATAGAACTCTGAGAGAGGCAGGTTTTCACCATTTACATGTGGGCCTCGTGATGATCAGAGTTTATACCCTACATCGAAGAAATGCCGGAACTCTGGCATTAGTTGTCCTACGAGACACAAGGTGGCGTGGAGACCGTGCAATAATAGCCACCATGGAGATGGATTTATCTCGGGGAACACAAATGACTTATGTTATCCCTGATTTAAAGTGGTGACCTAGCACCACTGCCGCCTTCTGTGCATCTTCCACGAGCGCCACCGCAACGACGGCCGAGTCCGTATTTCTGGCGATGGAAGGCAATGAACAGCTCCGGCGTAGGACGGCGCCAGGAGAGGAGAAAGGTGACCGAGCAGAAGCAGGCCCACAGGCCTTGTACTGTTCAAGCCATCTCGGCACTTGCAGCAAATCCAATCGCGGCCCAGAAAGCAAGCCCGACCCAAATCAAACCCGAACCGGCAAGGCCGAGGAGACGACATTTCCATTGGCATCCTGTATACAAGAGACGGAATGCGACCGCGACAGACGCCATGAAGATTGGAGACGGAGTTGCTGGTCCGTCAGGCAAGAACCAGCGACGGCTCCGTACAGCCAGCCGACAGAAGGTTGTACACTAGAGTCAATAATGGAGCGTGGTGGATCCGGATTCCCAGCGCATCCATGTGTGTGTGTCGGGCCGATGTGTAAGTGCCCTCTTTTTCTTTTGTCGTGTCGAACAGTGTGCCTGAAAAGCACCCAAAGGTGGTCGTCCATATGTCATACTGTTCAACAGGGGTCCACTTGGATTCCTGGTGTTGTAAAATCAGCGACACTCACGGTTTTGAGCCCGTGGTTTTGTAAAAGCTCTTGTAAAGTGGCTCTGTCCCGCCACTTGTCTTGGCTTAGGAGAGAAGAAAAGAATCTCCGCATGTGACGATGGGGCCCAATGAGCACCCGGCATGTGATGATTAACCTTTTCTTTCTCTATTTAAGTCTGCTTGTAATGGGTTGCAAGGCAGACGAGCAATACTAGCGTCTTACTTCCCTCTTGTTTCTAATAAAGAGCTTGCTTCGTTTGTCCATCACTTGTGCCCCCTTCTCTCCTATTGTTCTCTGCCCTAGGTATCGGCTCCATCCTGAGCTGAGAACTGAGAGACGATCCACCTTACTGGTATCAGAGCTTGAAAGGAGTCTTGCGGAGGTGTGAGCTGTGCAAGGCGCTGTGTGAGTTGCATGTTGCTTGCGAAGAAGACGTCTGTGTGCGAAGTCTACTGACCGCCGAACTCGCCGAAGGACATCAGGTGACAAAAGACGTAACCGCCGTAAGACGCGAGAGGCGCAGCAGGGAGAAGTTGAGTCTCTGAGGTGAAGGCTACGAGAGTAGGCCTCGTTGTGTCAGGAAGTAGCCACCGCCTTCAACGTTGGTGACCACATCAAGCGCAGCCTCGTTCAGCTCTACCTTTCACCGAGATTATCAAGTAGGTATGGAAGGATCCTACTATTATTACTCGGATGGCGAAGAACAATCGTATGCTTTTAATTATGGGACAAGTGATTTTTACAATGAATAAGCATCCATCGAGGTCTGGAGCGACCCGACTACGATGAGGGAAGGAGTGAGGATTATCGTGAATATCCTTACGAAGGCTCGTCTCCACAGCAACCCGTCTGGGGTTGTTATGCACATGAAGCGTCATCTTCATCTGATGAAGCACAGTCCCAGCCCGACTGTCCTTGCCAGAACGTTTCAGAATCCGGATCAGATGATGATTCCCTACAATCTGCTTCCGGAGAAAGTCGTACCTCGTCCGACTGGGAAACGGACGATGGAACTAGCTCAGTGGCCAGCGATGTATCAGGTAACATTTGCTCTGGTTCCACTGATTGCACTGACTCTTGCAGGACCTCCTCTGTTACATCGTCATCCGAATGGGAGACTGCAACCACTGAAGAGTCAGCCTCTTCATGGGAGACAGCTACGACCTGCTCCTGTGAAGCAGCCGATGAGTCTACAGCATGCCTACGTTGTCGACCGGCTGAAGCTTCTCCACGATGGGACGATGAACCGCCAGAAGATCCCGACTATTCCCCGGCAAATGAATGGATGTCCCATCCATTTTCGGAAGGTGGTGGGGGAAGTGGTGACCTAGCACCACTGCCGCCTTCTGTGCATCTTCCACGAGCGCCACCGCAACGACGGCCGAGTCCGTATTTCTGGCGATGGAAGGCAATGAACAGCTCCGGCGTAGGGCGACGCCAGGAGAGGAGAAAGGTGACCGAGCAGAAGCAGGCCCGCAGGCCTTGTACTGTTCAAGCCATCTCGGCACCTGCAGCAAATCCAATCGCGGCCCAGAAAGCAAGCCCGGCCCAAATCAAACCCGAACCGGCAAGGCCGAGGAGACGGCGTTTCCGTTGGCATCCTGTATACAAGAGACGGAAAGCGACCGCGACAGACGCCGTGAAGATTGGAGACGGAGTTGCTGGTCCGTCAGGCAAGAACCAGCGACGGCTCCGTATAGCCAGCCGACAGAAGGCTATACACTAGAGTCAATAATGGAGCGTGGTGGACCCGGATTCCCAGCGCATCCATGTGTGTGTGTGTCGGGCCGATGTGTAAGTACCCTCTTTTTTCTTTTGTCGTGTCGAACAGTGTGCCTGAAAAGCACAAAGGTGGTCGTCCATGTGTCATACTGTTCAACAGGGGTCCACTTGGATTCCTGGTGTTGTAAAACCAGCGGCGCTCACGGTTTTGAGCCCGTGGTTTTGTAAAAGCTCTTGTAAAGTGGCTCTGTCCCGCCACTTGTCTTGGCTTAGGAGAGAAGAAAAGAATCTCCGCATGTGACAATGGGGCCCAATGAGCACCCGGCATGTAATGATTAACCTTTTCTTTCTCTATTTAAGTCTGCTTGTAATGGGTTGCAAGGCAGACGAGCAATACTCGTGCCTTACTTCCCTCTTGTTTCTAATAAAGAGTTTGCTTCGTTTGTCCATCACTTGTGCCCCCTTCTCTCCTATTGTTCTCTGCCCTAGGTATTGGCTCCATCCTGAGCTGAGAACTGAGAGACGATCCACCTCACAGAATACTAGCATTCATAAGAATACTAGTATAATCTGAACAGTGTGCAGCGTGGAGAGCATTGAGTTTTACAGCATTGAGGACATATTTTAGTGACTAAAAAATATCTAATTAAACCACATCGGAAAATGTAATGATAATTAAAATAGTAAAAAAAATTCTTTAACGTTTATATTTAAAAAATAAATTAAAATGTTGAATCTATATTTAATTTGGCTGTAATTTTAATTGGAAAAAACTTTATGGATTGTCATCATGCACTTACAAATCAATTGATTAATACCATATCAATTGCTTAGACATTTATCTTGAAATTTGAAAGAATGTAGAGTAATTGTATTTCAAACAACTTATTTAGAATTACTTTTGCAACAATTATCAGTATCTATGTGCATGCTAGTATAAGTAATTAAGTAATGGCCTAATATACTAAACAAATTAAAAAATCAAAACAATTATTTGAATAACAAATTAAAGTTAGTTATACTTCAGAGTAATTGTATTTCAAACAACTTATTTAGAGTTACTTTTGCAACAATTTAACAGCATCTATATGCATGCTAGTATAAGTAATGGCACAATTCACTAAAAATAATAAAAAATCAAAACAATCATTTGAATAACAAATCAAAAGTTAGTTATAATTAGTTGAGAGGCATTTCCTAATGGTATTAGAGTTTACCATGAAGCCTTAGGAATTTTCAGTTGAAATAAAAACTCATATTATGTATTTATATAAATGGCCATTAAATAATTTCATAATAAAATTACTGATAGCATTTCCTATTAATATTATATTATCATTTATTAAGTAATATAATTTATTAATACTTAATGTTAAAATTATCATGAATAAAAGGTCATAGTCATAAACCTCCCATCTAACAAAAAATATAATGTTGAAGTTATTAAGACAATATTCCTATAGTTATGATTTAACTTTATTTTACCATAATAACCTCATAATGAATCATCCTTACTTAATATACTATTAGAATTTTTTAACTTAATAAAAGATGGGGTTTCTAAAAGTAAAGAAAAAAATAAAAGAGACGTTATTTTTAACCAAATAAGATGATTGACCACTTTAGACATCAATAGTGTTGAGCATCATAATTTCACATAGTACTTCAAAAGTCATCAGAATCCCTTTATTATTACTCTCATATCATTTGCTATACACATTGTGCACTGCTAACATGTTGACTGCCTTCCTGCCAGCAAACTTAATTTGATCAATTGCTCACCAGTAAACTACGCCATGATCTCAGCATTAACTCAGGAATCCATGTCAGCAAACTTAATTTGATCAACTGCTCACTAGCGAACTACGCCATGATTTCAGCATGAACTCAGGAATCTCCCCTCATCCACGCGCAATGGTCCTGGTCAAATCGCTGAATGACTTTAACCAACACAACCTTATCTCCATGACAACAATCTCTTTGCTAAGGTACATAGCTTCGGTGCTCGTATTGGTAGACCAGGTATAATTTAGTAGGCACTCTTGGGTTCAAGCGTCCTATCCTTACCCTGCATCCACTGTTGTAACGTGACAGAGTTTGGAGGGGCCACAAGCAGCTGATGGCACATGAGGGAAGTGGGAGGTACAGTCAAATCAAGCAGTCATTTGAATAGAGATGGCTAGAAGATAGTAAGGGATACAGATGCATGGGTGGTGCAGTCGGACTGATTGTTCTGTTAGAATACAAAAAGAACTTAAAGCTGGAAGCTAGGTAATGAAGCATGGAAGTGGTTCCCAAGCACTATAATGCAATTGCATGCTTGGCGCATGCATGTGTAGACTTTGTAAATGACAAACCTCATTAATAAACAAAGAAATGAAATGACAATAATACAAGTGGGATGCAGTGGTATTACAACCAACCTCATTAATCCAAAAAATTTATCATTTTTTATCTTCCCAACTCGTAATCTTTGCAAAGACTCACCGCAAGTACGTATGTGACACCACATGTCAACTGGAGGTGTTGCCCGTAGAGATGCACAAAAGCATGAAAAATAATACATAGTTACGATGGTATAATTAATATCTTATTGCATTCATCTTTAATGCATCTTATTTAGATAAATCTCTTATCTTCCTCTGTCTCGCTTTAGTTATTATATATTGTGTATCTAGCTATCAATATAAGTATTTAAAAATTTTATTCTTGACTTCACTCACCACTTTCTTGGCCTCTTTTTTAAATTTTCTTCGTTCTTACAAGTATATAATAACTTATAGATCATTCAAGAAAAAAAATAGAAAAAGTGTCTAACTCTTTCATGTATACTCCACTTGGCTAGGGGATATAACTCAGTTGATAGAGCACCGCTTTTGCAATTGAGTTGTTGCGATTACAGATTGGATGTCTAATTGTCCAAGCAGTAATGATCTTTCACTTTCTCTTATACTTTCTTATTCCACTATCAAGATTTTTACTTGGTGGTGCACGCTCTTTTAACTCACCGAGTATACTCTTGGCTATTATTTTCAACTTTAATGTCATTATATTCCATATCGTATTCAAGTCACTATTCATATGCTATCGTAAAATATAATATAATTTTTTCTTCATTTCTTGTTTCAAAACCATAACCTTCATGCACCCTATCATATTCCTCATTTTTTACTCCTACATACTCATTTAGATATCTTTGATTAAAATCATTTTGTTTGGCGGAATTTTTTATATTACCTCATCTAGGTGTTCTAAAAACTTATATTTAGTGTCTTCATCTAATCCTATTTGAGATGTATATATGTAATTACATTAATAGTTTCTTTTATTACCACTATCTTGAGAGTTATAATCCTTACATTAATAGTTTCTTTTGTTACCACTATCTTGAGAGTTATAATCCTATCCTCTTTCCTAACCACTCCTACTACTTTATCTTTCAACAAACTATTTACAACAATACCTACTTCATTTTTTATTTTTACTCTTTCCTGTGTACCATAATTTAAAACATGAGTTCTTTATCATCTTTGTTTTCTCTCCTACCCATTTTATATTTTATAAACACAAAATTTTAATTTTTCTTCTAATCATTGAATCTGCTACCTCCATTATTTTACCAATAAGTATTTCTATGTTCTATGTTACAATTTTAAGAAAATCAATATTCCTATAATGTCTATTCTTATCCAACCTATACGATGAGAACTCTTGCATATTTAATATCACATCCAAGTTCTCATGAAGATGTAGCAGTCATTGTCGAGACGTTATAGTCAAATCCTGCAATGCATTCCTTCCGGAGAACAACTTATCATTAACACAATAATTTAATTGATCCATTTATAATACATTCACCTATATTTGATGTTGGTTGATAACCTAATGCAACCCCCAACCTTTTTCAGCCGAGCTTGGGACCAACATCAGCAGTTTTTACAAAAATGTGCAACTTGAAATTTTGTCCTTTGTCATCTACTTATTTCTCCTTGAATATGTAGAAAACTATAATTTTTTTATAGATCTTTTAACATAAAGAATAGGCATACTACATTAGAAGAGAACTAATCAACAAGAAGAATCAAAGTAATATTTAGAGGCACAAACTAAAGAACTGATACTATATTCTAAAATCTCTCGCCACATAATGAGGGATATATTAGGTATACAACCTACAACCCAAGGTTGAAATATTGATACACTACCATTCTATTATCTTTCTGTTTACAAAGAGATTATATATGATAGCATTATTCCACACACTATACTAAGTCCTAAGTATCGAGTGATCTTACTAGAGTGAGCAGAAAGATAGGAGACTATAACCGAGGTAAAAAGTCAACAATCCCATTAGGTTTTTTGTCATTCATAATCTTATCATCATCACCATCATCATTAACGTCAAGTCGTGTTTGTACCAACTATTTGGGAATAACTACATGAATATTATTCCTCCACTCTATTTAAGGCGATAGCATTCGTCTTAGTAATAGTAATTATATCAATTTTTATTACATTTAAGATTTTCTTTAATCTTCTTTTACCCCTTACACCTTCCAGTCTAATAGATTTAACCTTTCTAACTAACATTCATACCCTTCTAGATAAAAAATGGAAATTTAAGAGTGTTTCAATGCATTGGCTTTCAAGTCAATCAGCACGATCATTTAAGCTTAACACTTCAAGAATTATGTCACAGCAATATAAGACGAGTGACCCTTACCATCTGTTTGTCACAAGACTATTGTCACTATCTTATAACCAAGAACCACAGTAAAATTTTCACATTTTTGGAAGAATAGCTATGTAGATTCTCAAACATCAACAAATTTGGCTGACAATTAGAATTTAAAATAAAGTTGTTCTGTAAGATATTAATTATCATATTGGTGAATATCTTCGACATGTTCACATGTCGAAAAAAATGGCTAGAAATA
>NW_027430233.1:0-8940 GCF_044706935.1 Curcuma longa | reverse complement strand
TATAATATTTAAAAATTTTAGTTAGTTATGATTTTAATATTTAATATTATAACAATTATGAAATTGTAGTTGTGACATTGTAGATATTTTTAAATACTAAGTATGCTCAACGTATCTTAGAAGATATGATTTTATAATTATTATAATACGGATTGAGAAGTTAAAATTTAAAATTTATATGAAAGATAATCGTACTAAAAAATATTTAGATAATTATAATTAATTAAATAATAAAATATAATATTTTTATTTAAAAAATTAAAATAGAACATCTATGATTTTAAAATGGATAGATATCTTTTAACTTTTACTCGTAATTATTTCTTTGGTAATATTATTTATATATTTGATTGAAAATATCAATAGGAATTTTTGTCGTTATTTCTTTTTTTTTATTATTTTGCATGCCGAACCACTGAACTTTTTTTTATAAGAAATGATACTACATGAAAACGCAGAATGAAAACGCAACATGATACTACACTATAGGGATATGGGACCCATATATTGCTTTTTCTATAGTGTATCATACTGCATTTTCATACTGCGTTTTCATATAGTGGATCATTTCTCTTTTTATATATAGAGATAATCATTTTCTTATTAATAAATAATTCTTCTGCGTACTGATGTCAAACATCAAACGGTCAACCGATTCCTTTGCTGGCTATGACTCCGATCAACCACCATCGCCGCCTCGTCCTCTTCCTCCTCTTCACCGTTTCCCCTCTCCTCCTGGGGTCCACGCTTTGGGTCAACAAACAATCCCTCCTATGTCTAGAACACCGTCAACTTCGAGTACGGCTCCTAAGTGCAGTCCATCCTCCTCCGACGCAACCCCCTCTTCAATGGCCACACTTATGCCTATGGTTTATAGTGCAAATCACAATTGTTATAACTCACATTTGACCTACTCAATTAATATTTATATTATAATAGTTATAAAATTGTAATTGCCACATTGTTGATATTTTTAAGCATTAAGTTTGTTTGACGTATTGTAGAAGTTATAATTTTATAATTATTATAATACATCGGATCGAGAAGTTAAAATTTAAAATTTATATAAAAGATAATCGTACTAAAATCTATTTAGATAATTATAATTAATTAAATAATAAAATATAATATTTTTATTAAAAAATTAAAATAGAACGTCTATGATTTTAAAACAGATAGATATCTTTTGACTTTCACTCGTCATTATTTCTTTAATAATATTATTTATATATTTGATTGGAACTATCAATAGGAGTTTTTGACCCTATTTCTTTTATTATTTTATTTTTCCTTTTGCGTGTCGAACCATTAGCTTTTTCTATATTGAAATAGTAGTTTTCTTATTAAGGGCATCCAATGGCGGAGCCGGCCCGGGTAATTTATCCGGGCTGATTCAAACACTTGGACTATGCCGACAATACACCCTAGCTAATTCTTAAATTTTTTTCTCTCCTCCTTGAATCCAAGCTTTTTGTGTTCTCGTCGCCGTCGGAGCCCCCGGGCTACAGCCCGGGTACACCTAAGGGTGGCTCCGCCCTTGAGGGCATCTGCAACGTTAGCGCGTTAATAACACTAAAAAAATAAAAAAAATGCATGCCGCAGTCGGCCCACTCCACTGCCACATGAACGCGTTCATGTGGATCACTCCTCCATGCCACCTTAACGCTCCATTTCACTCCTCCATGTCACCCAAGAGATGCTATTAACGCTCCATTAACAGAGCGTTACAGCTGCTCTAATAAATGCACAAAGTCTTCTGCATGCTGATGTCGTCATCAAATGGACAGTCGATTCCTTTGCTGATCATGTTAACCACCATTGCAGCTATATGAAAGGAGGAGATAATAGAAATTTAGAAAAATATTTTTTCTCATGATATACTGATAAAATCTTTTATATATATATACAAATTGATTAAAAAAAGACAATAAATATTTGATATTTATTACATCAAAATAAATTAAGAAAATAATAAATTGATAATCTTCTCCGAATAGCATATTCTCGCATATTCTAATATGTTTCTGATTTCTGAATATGTTTCCAAAATAGTATATTTTAATACTCCCCTTCAAGTTGTAGCATGAATATTTGAAATACATAACTTATGCAGATGAAATTGAAAAAGTGACTTTCTAAGTGGTTTAATAAAAATAGTCATAATTTGAGTATTTGA
This sequence comes from Curcuma longa, assembly GCF_044706935.1. Taxonomy (NCBI): domain Eukaryota; kingdom Viridiplantae; phylum Streptophyta; class Magnoliopsida; order Zingiberales; family Zingiberaceae; genus Curcuma; species Curcuma longa. Next base: position 6,764 of record NW_027430233.1, on the reverse strand, counting down.
CAACGTAAAGGTAGTAGAAATTTGACTCAATTGAATTCTTTCCCTAACCACGTGACAATCCATTTCAATATGTTTTGTTCCCTCATGAAAAACAGGATTTGTCGGACTTTGCCATTGAAGATGATGATGAATTTGGGAAAAGAACCTTGATTTGGGCACAATGAAAATCATGCAACCAAATTGATGGTTGGCGGATACGATCTGATTTTTACAATGTACGTAGATTCATTGGATTGAATTATGGAAGATGATATATTAGAAGGTTCATCAACAATGTAATCATTGTTTAAATTTTCTAAGTGTTCCGGAATGTGAGATGTGTTTTTTTTTCAAATGAAGTATTATTGATCATCAATTGGTAAAGGTAGCACCAAAGAACTATCTTTATTATTTTTCCTAGAGTAAAAAGGAAATATGTGTTTATGAAAAATAACATCTCAACTAACAAAAATTTATTTAGTCTCTATATCATAGACTTTATATGTCTTTTGACCAATAGGGTACCCAACAAAAATACATCTTCAAGCTCGTTGATCAAATTTATGATTTGACTTAACAATGGTGGCAAAACATAAGTATCCAAATACTCACAAATGATAATAAGTGGGTGATTTATTGTAGAGAACCTCATATGATGTTTTCTTAGAGAGTAAAGGTGTTAGGTATGTGATTGATAAGGTAAACAGAAATAAGCACACTTTCCCCCCAAAAAATTAGTGGTAAGTGAGATTGAAATTTCAAGGCTCTAGCTACGCTCAAGATATGATGATGTTTTCACTCAACGACACCATTTTGTTGAGGTATAAAACTAACAGTAGTTTCATAAACTATCCCATATTGATCAAAAAAAATTTGCATTGAATAAAATTCACCCCTTTATCTACTCGAAATCTTTTAACCTTTCTATTAAATTGAGTTTCAACAAATGTAAAAAAAAAAGATTTTAACAAAGATTGCGTTTCAGATTTATAACGCATAAGGAAAATACATGTATACCTAGAAAAATCATCGACAATAGTTAAGAAATAATGAGCTCCTTAATGGGAGGTAGCTCGAAAAGGTCCCCAAATGTCACAATGTATTAATTTAAAAGATTCAGTAGTAGAAATGGAACTCATACCAAAAGGTAGCCTTGTTTGCTTGGTTAGAGGACAAACACTACAAACTTTATTTAAACAAATAGAAATTTTGCTAACCGATTATGCAAGATGTTTCATAGATTGCATAGATGGATGACCTAATCGCTTATGCCAAAGATCATGCTGTGAATATGCATTATTGACTTTAGGGATTGATGGATTTAATGGTGTAAAAGGGATGTAATAAAGACCGTTATGTTATTTCCCCAATCCAATCATCTTCTTCGTTGACAAGTCTTGTAAAAGACAAAAATCAAGAAAAAAAGTGACTGAATAATTTAAAGATTTGGTCAACTTACTAACAGATAATAGATTGACACAAAAAGATGGAACACAAAGAACATCTGTGATAGGAAGATCTGAACTAAGTTTTGCAGATCCAATGGAAGTAATTTGTGCTTTATTTCCATTAGGTAATCCAACAGATGAATATGAAGGTATTTTTGTGTCTAGTAATAACTTATATGATGAAACCATATGATCAGTGGCACCGCTATCAACAATCCAATTCCTAAAAGTTTTCGAATTAGTATAGCATGAGGAGCAAAAGGGAATAGTTGAACCTCTAACATTTGCCTTTGGTTGAGTTTCACCATTGTTTAAGAGAGCCAAAAGTTGTTGATATTGTTTGTGTGTGAAGCTTGGAGTCTCTGACCGAGAATTAATTGTAAAAGATTTTTTTCTTCTCTTAGTTCTTCTTATATCCCGGAGGAAAACCATGCAAGTGGTAGCATCTATCAATGGTATGATTTTTTCCATTGCAGTTGCTACAATACATCGCCGATCGCTTTACTGGATTCTACACCTTCTCGACCCCGGTCGAATCTGCTCTGATACCATGTAAAAATATGAAAGAAGGAGGAGATAATAGAAATCTAGAAAAATATTCTTCTCTCATGATATCCGGATAAAATCTTTTACATATATATACAAGTTGGCTAAAAGAAAAAAAGACAATACATATTTGATATTTATTACATTAAGATAAATTAAAAATAATAATAAATTGATAATTTTCTCTAAATAGCATATTCACGCATATTCTGATATGTTTTTGATTTCTGAATATGTTTCCAAACTAGTATATTTTAACAGCCGCCTTGTGCTCTTCCTCCTCTTCATCGTTTCCCCTCTCCTCTTGGGGTCCACACTTTGGGTCAACAACCCGTCCTTGGTCCTGAACACCGTCAACTTTGAGAGCGGCTCTCAAGTGTGGTCCGTCCTTCTCCGGCGCAATCCCCTCTTCAACGGCCACACCTATGCTTGCAAATTCTACTACCACATGCAATGCCTTCCTCTTCACCGATCTACGCCAACAGCAATGGCTTCATCACCGACACCAAGATCGCCCCTCCTTAGCTCGTCTGGTCAGCCAATCGAGCCATCCCTGTGAGGGCCAAGGCCACCCTCCACCTCACTGACCTCGGCCTCGCCCAAGCCAACGACATCGTCTTCTAGTCCACCAACACTGCCTCCGAATCCATCACGGGTATGAACATCTCCCTATCAGGAAACTTGGTTCTGTTCGATCAGAGCAGCGCGCCTGTGTGGCAACTTTTGGACACCCCAATGGGCATGAACATCTCCCCACTAGTAGTGCTCTGGTCGGGTGAGTCTGGCATTAGTGGATAAAAGAACCTGAGATAATGTTGAATGAGAGAGTAAACCTACATCGAAAAGTCCTAACAGACTACTCCGAGTTCAAATTAGGATACTTTGAACATAAAGATGGTTTTAATTAAAGAAAGGAGAAATAAGAGATGCCCCTTTTTCAGAATTCAAGAGAGTTTTTACATATCTTTGCACGAGTTTATATACTCATCTGAAAAGCATCTCCATGTCGCCTCGAGGGGGTTATATGGAAACCAGATCTGATGACTATTGATATTATGCACAGACATGGGGCATCTAGGAGATCATATCTCATAACTTGGTAATCGTCCTCTTTTTATTAAGATGTTATGCAACAGTTATTGAATATTACTGCTTTCTTTTGACATTATGCGCAGATATGTGAGGTCTGACTAAGTCTGACAATTTCATAATCACATCCTTTTTATACCTTTTAAGTTGTTATATGTAATAGAAGTTTGTGCAACCTCCAAATTAGGCAAAAGATGATGTCCAAAATCGGGACAGTGAGAGATCGAATGACTGAGTGACCGAGTGGCCGAATGATTGAGAGGTCAAGTGGCTCAGAGATTGGGAGATTGAATAGTCAAGTGGTCGAGATATTAAGAGGACAAGAGGCTGGGTGATCGACTGAACGAGAGGTCGTGATACTAAGTGGTCGAATTGGTGAGACATCGAGAGACCAAGAGGCTATAAGTGGTTGGGTAGTCGAGTGGCAGGATGAGATTGATTCTCTATGGATCATTTATTTTTGACTCATCACTTCAGTCTATCTTTTGATGGTAAGTACTACGTAGGAGCAATCAGAATCTCCCGAATCATATAGTAAGACTCTGACTACAACTCATAGTTGAAGGGATACAAGTTGACTAAAACCGAGTTTCTGCGACAGGAGCAAGAGATCAATAAGAGTCGACGTCGAATGTCGATTGCCAGGAAGAGGTCGGGAGAGAGATAGAGAACGTATACATGGCGATAAAAGAAACAAAGCCATGGCCCCAGAGATGAGCTTCTCCTCTGTATGTGGGCTGGAGGCCCCTTATGGTGAATATGATTCGGATAAATGAATTTTTTTAAATAATAATTTTTATATAAATATCGATTGGACTTTGTGTCCCTTTTTTTTAATTTTGCGTGTGTCTATATCGTTGACTATTTACACGGAAATGATTTTTTAAATTTAATCATTTTTTTCTTATTAATAAAAATTCAAAGTCTTCCTGCATGTTGACACCACACGTACGGCAAACGGACAGCCGATTTATTCCTTGGCCATGACTCTTCCCTGCTGATTTTTTTTTTAAGCCATTTTTTTTTCTTTTAGGAAACGAGGTTAAATATGTGCATTGTAAATGTACAAATGGTTTGTTTTCACAATAATTCCTCCTCCCTGCTGGTATTTGTATAAATAGACATTTTATACAAGTGTAAATGAGCATTGCCTCATTCCAGATCCCCGAAGGGTAAATGGTCACAATTATTTAGTTTTAGTTAGGCAGGGAACGTAACACTTATTATTTATTATGTTTTTATTTTTCTACGTGCGCTAAAAATACTTAGCAGTGGCACACAAGATTAATGTACACAACAAAATAAAAGCGAAAACAAATTTAAAAAACAACATCAAAAGTAATTAATTACTGGAAATCCACACTAATCAAGTATGACCCAGATTAAGATGATAAGCTGCATGGCGTTTCTCATCTTAATTATGGATGAATTTTTGTAGTTTTGTCTAAGCGTATACAGACATCCAATACTCTCCTAGAACTGGATATTAGCAAGTCCAGGGTGTCCAAACACATTCATATTAACCAATACGTTTTATCCTATTTGTAATAGAAGAAACAGGCATGACTTTTAAGCATCTTCGTCTTCAACGTACGGTATTGACCCTTTGGCACTCATCTATCCATTCGCTATATCTGCAAGACGACGTATTAGCTAAAAAATCACTTGTGTCTACAAACAAACATGGAGAATTAAGTAGATTGACTTACATATCTATAGGCTCAGTGAGTGCTGCAAAAACAAAAAAACAAACAAACAAAGATCAGTTATGTAGGATTTTGAATGATAGAAATAGACAGAGGATGCAAAAAGAGTAGCAAAGGGTCATAATTAAACTCTAAAAATAGAATGGTCTACATTAATAACAGTAATCTACAAGTATCATGAAGAAACTCAAGGCATTCCTCAGAAAACTCTGAATAATTATTTTTACTGTAAAAAAGGAATCATGCATGGTTTTAAACATTGGTGCAGCATGTCTAAAATTGAGTTTTTGAACTTAAGTAGTCATACCAGTGGCAGTAGTGCTGAAACTTTCAAGACATATCCTGCATGAGGCTTCACCAATCGAGTTCTTCATGTCACTATATATATGAGAAAAAAAAATCAAGAATAATTAAACCAACATGATATATACCAGGAGAAAATAATTGACAAATATAATTGGCTATCAACAAGGCAACTTTAGATATATAATATGATCAAATTAAGTCGGTCGAAGTTGATATTAATGGGCACTTACATGTGACACTCAACACTATTGCCATGGTTGCAGAATGGGCAACAGAAAACAGTGTCAAGCTTGTCCATTCTCATTCTCTTCTTTGGAGGTGGATTGACTTTCGACTTTCTCTTTCCCATTAATTAAGATGTTCTCTTTGTTCCCTTTTGCAGTTTTATAATATCTATTACACCAAACATAATCAGTAATTAAAAAACCATGCCACATATATATATATATAGTGAAAGGAAATATGAAAAACAAATCCTAGCTAATTAAGAGGTAATGTGTTCATGCTATAAAATAAAAGCATTATGTCACAGATGTGAAAAAACATAATAGACAGATATGAAGAAATGACTAACCAATCTAAGATATATATATCACAAGATACCCTTATGCCTAGCTCTAACTATAGTCACTGAAATGATTTTCACAGGAAATTAAGGATCGAGCCTACTGTCAAGGATAAAGGGTATATATTACTAGAAATTATTATTCGTCTTGAGGATATTTCTTATAGGAATTGAATAGAGGCTGGCAAGAGTGGCACAACTACAGAAGATATATCAACGTGACACAGTAATACTTATAGCAAATCAGACCGATCACCAGACGTACGTACTTCCAAAGAGATTTCTTTCTTTTACATGTATAACAACACAACAAAAATTGATAAGAAAGCTTAATTCAGGCAGGAACCATGATAGATCACTGTGAAAATTGCCACTCCAAAGGTACGACTAATGATGATATAAAGGGCAGGAAACAGAATGAGCAAAGTTGAATAGTCAAATTAAGTTCATCTCTATCTCTAAACTAAACGCAAGTTTGACAGATATCCGATCGATCCAGATTCTCACAATTACCTGATTAAATTTTCGTCCCCGCTACACGATAAGGAAACAGAATTGCAAAATCCCATCCAGTTTACAATCACATAATTAAGGGAATAACGTACGTAAGAATAGTAATGATTAAACAAGATTCATACGCATCGAAACGCAAGAAGTAAAAAAAATCAAAGAGATGAAGGGAGATCGATCGAGAAATCAAAGAGATGAAGGTCGATTCGAAGCAACGAGACGTCGATCACAGAAGGATAGCTAGGATATATCATAGAGATGAAGGGAGAGAAATCAAAAACTTACCTAAAACCCAGTTCCGGCGACAAGATCAAAAAGAGTCGATCGATGCCAAATGCCGATTGCCAAGGAGAAGTCCAGAGTGCGCGCGTATATATATAGTGAGTGACTGGGTGAGTAAAAGTTCGTTAATGAATTTCAAAAATTCTGTTTGATTATTTTGAAATTTTAATTATTATTATTTTTTAAAATTATTTAATTCAATTAATTCCCATTGATTGCGACGAAAAATTCGGGAAAGATAGGGCGTATATATAGTTAATTACGGCTGATCAAAATCCTGTTAAATTGAATTTAAAATTCGATTCAATTATTTTAAAATTTTAATTATTTTTT
>NW_027430232.1:0-1330 GCF_044706935.1 Curcuma longa | reverse complement strand
TGCGCGTTGCACACTTTTCGATTTTCGTAAATCTTCGACTGTTTCGAAAACTGAAAATGATAACGATGCGAAACGTAGAATGCACAGTAAGTAAATGACTCGGTTGTTTTTACTTGGTTCACAGCGCAACGCTGCTACTCCAAGGCCCACGGTCGTCCTTGACCATTTACTTTGGGCAATCCACTAAGGCACTTGCCCCTTTACGGCAACAAGTGTATCTAGAAATAGTACAGAAACTTGAATACAAGTATTAACAAATTGAAATACAGAGTTTCTTTGTTACCGAACTTCTAGCTTTCTCGGTCGCTCCTCGAAAGTAGAATTAGGTGCCTCGGTGTGAAATTGAGTAGCTTGGAGTAGGTACAGCACTGACGTCGAAAATGTAGGGCTCGGGAATCGCGAGAACGAAGTTTGGAGGTGTTGGAGGTGATGTCCTCGGCTGCTGGTCGCGGGCTCCTTTTATAGCCTTGCTGAGTCGACTCAGATGCAGATCTGGGTCAACTCCCTTGCGTGGTAGATAGAACTATATCGTCTTCGCCCATTATCCTTCCTAAGTCGACTCTGATTGACTTCTGGGTTGACTCCAATCGCGGTGGCAGCAGCATTGGAGTGACTTCTTTGACCCTGAGTCGACTCATAACCTCACCAGAGTCGACTCCAGGCTGAGTTGGCGGACAGTCGACGCGCAGACTTCCGGATTCCAGCTGACTCAGCTGGAGTCGACTCCAGAACCCATCTGAGTCGACTACAGACCCGAATTTTCTGCTTTTTGTCCGGAGTTAGCATTCGTCTGACTTTTCCTTCCTGCATAAAACATTAGCTCAAATAGTAACATGTAAAGGATTAAGTTGGTTCATCGAACCAACTATTAGTCTTAACTTCGGATCTCCAGTGAGACCCTGGGTTAGATTAACGCCTACTGTTCCTCTTGGGAACGCGTCCTTACCCACTCTCCTCGGGAGAATTTACCTGACTGCCAACTAAGTCCTCCTGACTCGTTGGACTTTATGCTCGGCTCTGTCTTTGCCTCCCAGGATTTGTGCTGCAACTGATCCTCCTGATCAGCCCAGACTTCTGTTGCAGCTTGGTCCTCCTGACCATGCCCAGACTTCTACTGCAACTTGGTCCTCCTGACCAAGTCCAGACCTTACCTGGTGCACTTTGACTCTGCCAAGACTTCATGCCTAGCTGCACTAGGACTTAACCTGTTTTCCTGCAACTCAGTTTAACTTGGTTAGCCAAACCACATACTTAACTTGATCCTAGTTCCATAATCAAAACTCTGGTTCGATCTGCTAGTGCTTCCTGCACTAACAGTACATACTAAGCG
>NW_027430231.1:0-11167 GCF_044706935.1 Curcuma longa | reverse complement strand
ACATTAAAAATAAAATGAATTTTTAATCAATATCAGATATGTATCAAACAAGTTATCTATAGGATTTTAATTCCCCTACTTAGTTGAAAGAAAGGTAATGAAATTAAAAAAGTTAAAGCATTACATACAGAATATTTCTAGTGAACCATAGACTTGAAAATACACTACACTGTCAAGATCAATGTAAATTCAAACTAAGAAAATTAGGATGTGGAAGACAAGCTGTAGAAGATACAAAAGCTTAAATGTGGCTACCATAATGTTAAAAACAGTCATTTCACACAAATTTCAAAATTGGTAAAGGAAAAAGAGAGCAACAAGTAGAGATTAGAGAAAGAAAAACCTGCAGGTAACTGATTTTCAAAAACTTAAATAGCTGAAAGATTAGCTTTAGCACAGTCCAAGAGATCACTACCTTGAATATGTAAACACTATACTAAGAAACAGTAATTGAATTGCAATTATTTACTATTACATTAAAGCATTGAAGAATCTTCTGCCAAAATTGTAACAAAAGAAGAACTCTCTGCACAACAAAGAATTTAAGTAGAAAAGATTCACCCATAGACCACAAAATAGAAGCAGATCCAAGTCCATGTATTGTAAAGGACTGTTATCAAATAACTATTTATCATGGTAAGTTCTTATGGCTTGACATGAAATGTTCATCAACAGATCCTGCTATACTGCAGGGAACAAACAAGAAAAAGGTAGAACTTTGAGCATTCTAAGCTTGATACTTCTTGAATTTCTTTCCTTTTCCATTTTGACAAATTGAGTAGAGATTTTTTCCCACAGTGAACAAAAGGAAAATGGCAACAGAACCAAGAGAAACCTCAGTTATGTTCTTAACAATCCAATCCAATCCAGAAATTTTACCTATAGTTACCTTTCAAAGCTCCAATTCAACCCTGTACATATAGATCGAAGTATTCATTGGAGAAGTCAGAAGAACTCAGGAGACAAGAAAGAAACCACTTTTTTTCCGATTTTGTTCTCTTCTCTCGGTCTGGAGACCTTCATTAGAGGCGGAGAACCGTGTCCTGGAAATCATCATCTGGATACGGAAGGTTAAGATCAAACGGCAATGGCTGCCGCCAGGAAGGAATGATGATGTCGTCGTCATCGACGACGGAGGAAGAGGATCCGCAGTCGCTGTGGCAGTCATCGTCTCCATATAGCGGACGCGGGGGCGCCGGAGGATTGACCTTCCGCCTCTGCACTGGCTGCCGCAGACGGATCGGCACCGAAGAAGAAGGCAGCCTTGGACCGCTGGAGGACTCCACGGTGCTGCTTTGGCTCCTAGATGCCAGCTTCTGAGCGGTCTGTGAGCCAGAAGCCGCGGGGGCGACGGAAAGAAGATGAGTTGGGAAAGACGAGGGCTGTAAGGGGAAATTAGTTCTGGCCTTGGGCCCTCGGAGGGCGACAGCGGCAGCGTCGTAGGCGCGAGCGGCGTCCTCGGCGGAGTCGAAGGTGCCGAGCCAGATCCGCGTCTTCTTCAAGGGGTCACGAATCTCCGCCGCGAAACGGCCCCAGAGCCGCTTCCGAACGCCGCGGAACCTCATCTCCACCGCTCCCAAAGCTCTCTCCGCCGTCTCAGTCCGATTCTCCACCTGCGCGCGGCCCTTCCTCATCGCCAGCTACCCAATCGCAGAAAACACAATCGACACAAAAGAAAAAGAAAAAGAAAACTCTTTTCCCCTCCGGAAGTTCGATGAAGATGACGAACAGGCTTAGAAGACGAACCTAAAAGGATCCATCGCCATCATCGCCGGCGAGAACCGTCTCGGGCTCCTTGTTTTATAAACTCCGGTGGCCTTGCATATGCGGAGCTTGAAAAGACGAAAGTACCCCCTCAAATTATCAGTATTTTCTAAAAAGTAAATTCCATCGGCGTGTCAGTGGCGCGATACCCACGGCGAACACCCTTCCACGTACCTTTCCTCTGACTTGACGTTAACTCAGGGCCCTCCTCCTGTAGGCCCGCTGAAGTCGATACGGGATTCGGATCTAAACACGTAGCTCCGAATCCGATTTGTGATCCACGTGTTGCCCACGTGAAACCATGTGCAATCGGATCCGACCGAACCAGTTAGTGACTTGCAAAAGCATCGTGCCGGTAGCGAAACTTCGGTACAGTGAATAGTGATCGAGCACGAGGGATTTGGAATGCTAATTTTAAAAAAATATTTTTATTTTATTAAAATTATTTATTTTTAAGAGAAATGCTACGCTATGCGATGAGGAATCCGCGACCTGTATGCGACACCCGTGATCCACCGCCTCTGCCGCCGCCCTCGCCGTGCCGTCCGACCACCGTCGGCTGCCGCCTCGGGCACGATCGACGCGCCGCTCATCGGCGCTTCGTCCGCGTCGGATTCCGATTGGATAGTGGTCGGAATCTGACGGAATTTGGTCGGAAATAGGGTCGGCAGTGGCAGCGCCATTTCTGTCCTTCCTCGGTCGATCTCCGACCGCAATTTGGCTGGAATCCGATCGCGATTCGGCCAGAAATGGCGTGGCCACTATCGACGACGGTCAGGTCGGATTTCGATCGAATCGCTGCCGAAGACCAGCCGAGGAAAGACCTCCTCGGTCGGTCTCCAACCGCAATTCGATCGAAATCCGGCCCGATCGCCATCGACAGTGGCCGCGCAGTGAGGGGCGGCTGTTTCTGACCAAATTCGTCAAATTTCAATCATTATCCGGTCAGAATCATGCGCCGACCGAAGCGCCGGTGAGTGGTGTGTCGATCGCGGCCGAGGCGGCGATTGGACGGTGCGGCGAGGGCGGCGGCAGTAGCGGTGAGTTAGAGAGTCGCGCACGGGTCGCATTCGCATTTATCGCGCAGTATAGCAATCTCGTAAACTTATACAAAAAAGTCGTAGATTTGTGACGGGAATCTGTACCGTTTGATTTTAAAGTTAAGATTAAATCCAGGTCGTAGATTGAATGAGTGATTGCGATGGCTTGGATTTAATCTTCTATTTTAAAATCGAACGGTCCAGATTCTCGTTACAAATTTGTGACGGAAATTTATTGCGACAAGGATCCCAACTAAAACTTATAATACAAGTTTATAGAAACTTCTCTCGTTTAGGTAGGGCTTAAAATTTAAGATTTAAAAAAAGGATTATTTCCATTTTTAATTATAAAATAATATACATCACAAAAGAAGGTTCTAGAAGTTTCCTTTTATGAGCTTTCAGATCCACCCCCAATTGATAGAGACTAACGTCCACGTGTCCACACGGCACTGGCTGGTTGGATTGCCTAGAGTAGTATAAATGTAGCCGGGCGACAGCCCACTTCGCAGCTGTGCAAAACCCTCGTCTTCCTCGTCCAGCGAGATCGGAAGCTACAAGCCAGCTTTGCACTTCGCGGCGCTTCTCCATGGCCGGTGCCGTCGCCTCTTGGAATTCCTTGGCCGTCAAGGCTCCTCTGGCGGTTCTCTCCTCCGCTTCCCGGCTCGGCCGACTATCAGCGGTTGCCCTTTCGTTCCCCGTCTTCGATTCCTCCCCCATATCGACGAGCGGACGGAGGCAACAGCTATTCTCCTCCCCCGCCCCGTTCCTCACCCGGGCTTACGAAGACGACGGTGAGTGGGGTGAGGAGGACGGCGTAGATCAGGGGTCGGAGGGTGCCGGGGTCGCGGTGCTGGAGGTGGCGGAGCCGGACGAGACGGCGGAGCTTAAGAGGAAACTGATCGATCTGCTCTCCGGCACTGACAGAGGATTGAAGGCGTCGAGCGAGACGACGGCGGAGATCCTGGAGCTCATTTCCTACCTCGAGGTCAAGAACCCTATCCCCGCCCCCAATGATGTCCTCTCCCTCCTCAACGGCAAGTGGATCCTCGCGTAAGATTCGATCTCGTTCCATTTCGAATCCCTTTTAGCAAAAACCCGTTCTTGATAGGCTAAATCGTTTGAGTTCCGAGGCAGTTATACTTCGTTCTCGCAATTGTTTCCACTTTTGGGATCCTGGAGGTTGCCGCAGCTGGTGAAGGTGGATGAGATTTCTCAGACCATCGATTCAGAGAGCTTTACGGCGGTGAACTCTGTGAAGTTTGCAGGGCCTCTGTCTTTCACTTCACTCACCACCAACGCCAAATTTGAAGTTCGGAGTCCAAAGAGAGTGCAGGTATACTAGTCCCTACCCTACACTCCTTGTATCATCTTGGATGCCCCAAATGATAGTTTCTGCAATCTATTGATTCAACATTCATGAACGGATGCAACTTCAGATTTGGGAAAATCTTGATATTCTCATTCATTTTTTTGTTTGGGAAAATCATCCTGCACGTCCTAAATGATAGTTTCCATGTTCTACAATCTATTGATTCATCATTCATGAATGGATGCAACTTTAGATTTGGGGAAATCTTGATATTCTCGTTCAATTTTTGTTCTACCACACAATATTTCAGCTTAATTCTGCCTTGATAAGGTAGCCTATCCTTCTAGCTGATTCCAAGAGGTTAATGTAAAAAAAATTCAGGCAACAAGATGGTATTTTGATAGGTGGCTGAAGAACTTCTATCCACTTGGTGTGCTAGTAAACCTTTCTAGTTCCTACTCAATAATTTATATCCAAGAGATCTACCAAAGAGTTAGGAGTAAATAATGAAATGAGAACTTTTGTTACTACTTCTCAATCAGTTCAAGAGCCTTCTAATTAGATCTCTAGTTCTAAAGTGTTTTGTACATCTAGAAATGTTATTGTGATTTGTTGTCTAGGAGAATTATTCTTCCAAACCTGGCTGATCCTTATGTTTATCAAACGATCGATCTTCATCGATTCCTTTAAATTGCAAAACAAGTTTGCTATCTAAACATTCTGATTTCCATTTTGTCTGAACAAGGAACTATAAACATTTAGCTATCTAGACATTGAATTACCATTAAGGAGCTATAAACATTTAGCTTGTTGAGTGAGCTTGCTGCTTTTCTCAGATCAAGTTCGAAGAAGGCATTGTGGGAACCCCGCAGCTAACTGATGACATCGTCATTCCTGACAAGGTGGAGTTCCTGGGCCACAACATCGATCTATCTCCGTTTCAGGGCATCATAAATTCCCTGCAAGGTGCAGCATCTTCAGTTGCAAAGACCATCTCCAGGCAACCTCCACTTAGGATACCCATCAACAACACCAATGCAGAGTCCTGGTTGCTCACCACCTACCTGGATGAGGAGCTCAGGATCTCGAGAGGCGATAGGGGCGACATCTTCGTGCTCATCAAGGAAGGTAGCCCTCTTCTGAACTGATGCTAGTTTTGTGGTTTCTCTGTTTGTTAGATTTGTGAGAAATGGATATGTAATGGCAAACATTTTAGAAGAACTCACTCTAAATTATAAATAAATAATATGTTCGTGAATGAATTTGATATTCAGCTCGATAAGAACTCGTGAGAATGTATTTAACTATATATAAAATTGATCTAGTTGAGATCAGGAGATGGGTTGACTTCTTGAATACTCAGACTAGGCCATCGTAAGTAGATTGGACAGGGTCAAGTCACCTTGAGTCAGGTGCTTTCTTATTACATTGATAGTTAACCGGGTCGGCAAGTGACTAAGCCGCCATCAAGTCGAGCAACAAAAATTAGAGTATTTGTTGTCGGCCTAAGGCCTAGAGATATGATCACTGAGGGTATGTTTGACTTCGATGAAGACCGCTGCTGGACAAAATTAGAAGGGAGGTCAAGGTGAACTTTAGCAAAATCCCTCCGACGATCAAGTCAACCATCGAGAAGCAAAAGGAGTTAATGAAGTGCCTAGCTAGTAGAAACTAATTGCATACTCGTGCTCGTCTATACGAGCACTCTTTTATACTTACCTGGAAGAGTGAGAGGAGTCTTTGTCGTGCACTTTATGCATTTCCCGCACCTTGGCTCACATTCTTAGAACATGTCCTTGTTACTCCTACTCACCTATTCATGTGGCTGAGACCCCCATTAGACTCAATTTAGGTCAGAATGTAGTTATGTGACTCCACCTTTAAACCTGTTGGTTTGACTTGAATTCGATTTCAAGTCGATCGGACCGGTATGGCTCTGCGTTGATCGAGTTTGGAGCCTATCACATGACCTTTGTCGTCTCCGCCACATCAAAAATAGTTATTATTGATCAATGAAATATAGTAAAAATACAATTGAAATGTGTAATTATAATTGTTAAGCTATATTTGTAGGTGTGATTATTATTTACAATATTGATACTAATGTGAATTATGTAAGTGGAACCATTTCTATAATATCAAAGTATTTTTTTATAATTATTATTTATTATATTAATTAACATTCATAATTCAACATAATTATTAAGGATATTTTAGTTTGAATCAAATAAATATTGTAGCAAAACTCAAATTTTGAATCTTATCAAATCAAATAGAAAATAATTATTCAATCAGATTATCCACTCAACTTAAACATATAATTATAAACTCTCGACATCAAATCTTAATTATTGATTTAAACTTAGAACATGAATAGCATCAATTCAGCTCTCTTAGTTCTCTTGAAAAAAAAAAATCTTCATAATCAGAACAATACTTGATTCGGTCAGTTTATTCGATCGGTTCGGTTAGTCTATCTCGCTTAACTTGTTTAGTCTAGGTTACTTAGGGTTACATCTAGCTCAACCTTCATTGATCATGATGGGCTTCTTGTTGGGCCTTTGCTGAGCCTTTTAACCCATTGCCTATGACATTTGGGCTACCGTCTTTGTTAGCGAAATTCCTACACAGTTAGTGTCATTTTTCATCCAAAATAAATAAATAATAATAACAGAGTAATTATTATTAATATGGATAAAAATAAAAAATACGTTTTGGAATCATCGAGAGGGCATCCCTCTTTCATTTATACATCTTGTACATTTTATTTTCTAAATTTACTCTTATTTTTTATGCTATTATAACATCTACGATTTCATAATTATTCGTAATAAGACTGTAACATATATGATAGTACTATAATATAGATATTTCAATTATAATCAATATTAATAATATTATATTTTAGCAACTAATAAATCATTATGCATCTATTACAATATGAATACTTTATTTCATTATTAACATTGATCAATATTATATTATAGTAATTATAAATCATAACTGATACTTTATTTGTATTAATACTAGTCAATATTGTATTGTAAAATTACGATCTCATAATTATATATAATTATACAGTTGTAACAATTATAAAATCATAACTATTATAATTATATAATACCTATTGGATCGTAAGGCTAAAACTTAAAAAATTACAAATGCTAAAATAAGAATAATATTTGATATTATTAGAAATGTCTAAAAAATAATATATTTGTGAAGTAGAAACATAAATGTACTTTATGCTTTATGTCAAAAGTGCTAATTTATCCAAAACTTCTTATCTTAGTTTTGTTTAGGTGGAAGAAGAATATGTTTTAATCAAACGGTATACTTTAGAGTTTTTGTGGGACATATCTTGTTGAAAGATTCACATAAGAAAATCCCACTTACATTTTTATTTCGATTCCATTTAAATATGATGGTTAGGGTGCTCCTTATTACAAAAATAAGATTCTCTTACTTTATCCTAGAGTTTATATTCTCTATAATAAAATAATTCTATAAAATTAAGAGTATTTTTGAAAAAAAAAAATATACCAGGGTCAAATAGGATGCTCTTTTGATATTGTTATGGGTAGGCCTGCGAAGGCCAGTCTTAGATCACGGCACGTTAGACAAAAGATGATAACTTGTCCAGACATGTGGCACAGGCGGGTGAGACCCGGTTGTCACGATTGACTTGATCAATTGATTGGACTTAATTGGACATATTCGACTCAGAATTCCTATCCGATCACTCGCTTATCTCCTCCTCGACCACTTGCCCTGAGCCATCGGTCACAATCCTTGCGGTCCAATCTCTGTTTGCCCGCCGAATCTCTCAGGCGGTCACAATCAAATCCAATCTGTCAAACATTCACATTACCGCCGCCCAGCATATATGAGACCTGATGCGGAGCTATGACGGTAAGAGGACATTCCATCCGTAATGATCGCGGATGATCATAATATTTTTCATATCCTGACAAGATATCCCCTCTGACAAGATAATATTCTCCTTAATATTTTCATACGCTGACAAGATATCCAGATATCCCCTCTGACAAGATAATATTCTCCTTAATAACTCCTCTGAGAAAATCTATTGCGCACATATATTTTCCTTAATTAACGATAAGATAAGCAGGTATAATTCTCTCCTCTCTCCGTTTATATAACTTTCCTGATATTACATACACAGGTAAGGGAATACAAGCACTAACTTCTTCTTACTTAGAACTTATTGTTTCTTCCTCCTTTCCACTTGAGCATCGGAGTAGTCGAGTCAGGGACACCCGTGACCTTCCTTTTCACGGTGTTGGTGTTTGCAGGTCCCGAAATTCACCATCTTCTTCCTCCTCACAACGTCCATCGTGGTACTGCGTGGCGGGTGACGTGTCGTAACATCTAAATTATATGATAATAATTTTACTATTGCACTAAGTTTCCTATTCTTAAGATTCTAATAAAAAGACATCCATTTTATTTTTTACTCTTTAATATTGGAAATTCTTTGCCGACCTGATTGGAGTCGTTGTCTCCCTGTTCACATCGACGCACTGCCCTGCCTTGCAGGCAACTTTATGCCCTTTAATTGGCCTTTGTTCTTTATGTTTACTGCAGAAGACTATCATCGATCGCCTATAATTCAATTGAATTCTTCTCTAAAAGATGGAATCTGTCACTCTAACGGTCTTATACGATCGATCCCACGATAATTTTAAAAAGAAAGATCAAGGTTTATCCGTAGTGTAGTATCGGATGCATTCACTTAGGCTTTTGTTTGTTTGTTTGTTTGTTTGTTATTAGTGCAGTATCATGTCTTTATTGCTCAATTTAATTAAGGATGTATCAAATCTAGGGACACAGATTTACTATGAAAAAATAAAAAAATGACAGTCTGATACTACAGAATCTTAGAAAAGAATTAAATTATATTGGATATATTATACGTAATTTTATCTTATATTTTTTTAAGAGGTTGTTTATGTGAGATTACTATATACTGACATTAATTGAAAGAGAATATTCTTCTTCATTATATAAACAACTGAAAGAATAAAAGAATGAATGTCCTTTTCCATTTTTTTCCACATTAATTCTCCGTCGAATCAGAATCAGAATCAGAATTATAAAACGAGGAGAAATTAGGACCTAATAAAATAGACTTGTTGCTAATTAATCTAATTTATTGGGGTAATTTTCAAAATGCTTCAAATGGAATGTTAGGGCTTTATTTTTAAAAATTATTAAACTTTGGGTGGGTTTTAATAAGAAAACAAAAGTGTGAGGAGGTGATTTATCAATTATTGAACTTTAGGAGCCTTTTTGATAAAAAACTACTAAATTAAATATTAAGGTGTATTTTAAAAGATTGCTCTAAATTATTAAGAAGAAAGTCAAGCCCTCCGACAAGAGGCAAGTGAAGAAGTACTCATTCCCCCTCCATCCATTCGGTCATCTTCTCTTTTTCTCGATTGTTAGTCACCATCCAAGAAGATGAAGCTTCCCGACAAATTGGTCGTAGACTAACTAACCGCAATGAGTTGTTGCTTTCTGAGCCTCAAGCGCACGAAGGTTACATTGACAAGATTACGCGGTGGGTCAACGGTCCAACTAGTTCATTAACACAATCGTCCCACACTCGAATCTTCTTATCCTCTTACTTAAAAAGAAATAGCAAGTTTAGTTCATGAAATCACGAAATGCAAGTTATCAACATTTGATTTTGTTATCATTGTAGTTATTTTCTCTTACTTAACGCAATGAGTGTCTATTCTTGTTTATGGATTTACGATAATTTTTTAAGATAATTGATTTTTTTTGTTCTAATATAGAATAAAAGATAATTTGATCTTTGATTCTCGATTTAATTTGATCAGTCGACTGATTTAATTTGATTTTTAAAAATAATGATGTGGATAGAGTACTAGAACACGATAAAAAAAATAAAGGAGTAGTCAAAGGAAGAAGAAAAGATGTGGAAGATAATGTCGTAGGGTCCACCCCATTTGAGAGTTGCGGAGAGAATGATGGTGATGAATGGAAGATGACATCCAATACTTGTATCACGAATGATGCCGTTAGTTCGAGGGATCTATTTGGTTGCTTAGTTCGTAGTGGGACGTAGTCAAGATTTTCAATCAGAGAATCGAATTTAAATGAAAATTTTTAAAAATTTTAAATTTTACTTTATAATCATATAATAATTTTAAAAATTATATTTCAAAAATATAAGTTGATTTTTTTAAATTTTCAAACATTAATGTAAATTCATTTTCACAAATTTTGAATTTAAAGAGTTGAAAACTAATTTAAATTTAAAAATTTTGACCTTAGTGCTTGATTTTAATTGAAACAATTATGATATCTCTGAAATTATTTTCTTCAATACCCATTGAATACAAATTCAATTAATCAATTAAAGTTTAAATGCTAAATTAGACTCAACAATAAAAAAAATGAGTTGAGATACATCACAGCTTTTGAAATTGCATTCTAGATATTGAAAGCGAGTCTAAGCTTTCTTAAATTATAATTTTTTATGACGAGAATCTACGACTATGATAAAAATATATTGTGCAACTTTGACGAGAGAAGAGGACCGACGTGCTAGTTCCAAGTAGCGATGAGGATTTGAGACTATTTTAAAGTAGTGATATTTTCTTGTAAAAGTTGTATCAATTGATAACTTAGGTCGAGAGTTTTTAAATATATGATCAATTTTAAGTTTTTGACGACAAACATGGTAAATCAATCGATCAAAGTAGCGATGAGGATTTGAGATTATTTTAAAGAAGAAACGAAAGATAAATGAATATAAATAAGATATAATTTATATATATATATATATATATACAGGAATGATATCCTGCGCGCTCTGTTTACGCGCCTCGTCCGCGACATCTGACATGGCGAGGATTTTTACTGTTCATCCTCCTCCGCCGTGGCCTGAACGAAATCCCGAAATAAAATCCCGTCTCTCCCAAAATCGCGCGGTCGATTCTCAATTTGAGCTTCCACTATGGTTGAAAAGGAAGTCGAGAAGGATGCAGCGGAGGTGAAG
>NW_027430230.1:0-11478 GCF_044706935.1 Curcuma longa | reverse complement strand
GTTACGCCCCGGGAGACGGCTTTCCGAGAAATTTCGGCAGCATCTCCCCTGTAACAATTGACTTACCCTGTATACATACAAATATATAAGGCCCACACGGCCAATCCATAACAGGCTATGGATTTATACAAGTAAAATAGAAATAAATGTGACCCACACGGTCACTCAACACATCCTACTATAGTATCACAACCACGCATGTATATCAAATCCGTCAGGAATTCGGTAAACAACTCGAAATGGAAATCAAAAATATATCGAACAACGGAAAACCAAGTACTGAAGGAAAAACATGTCCCAAAAGTCTAACATGTCCAAATACACGTAAACTGTAAATGAAATAAACCAAACACCCAAGGTTCGGGACTAGCAGTGCAGCTCTCCAGACGCATCAACCTGAAACAGATACAGGTAAACGGGGTGAGTTCCAAAAGAAACTCAGCGGGTATCTAGCAGATATGTGTATAAAATGTTATCAACAGTAATAACATGTTGTACAGTCTACTGGAAGGTAAATAAGGTAGAAAACTGAATAACAGTAGATCTGTACATACCAGAGTCCGATTAAACAATAGTAAGGTGAAAGGAAATCCCCAAACCAACACATAGGTATCCTGTATATGCATGTCATCCAAGTGCATCAAACAAGTGCAACAATCACAAACAAATGCAATAGTGCAGTATGCACATGGTGCAATGCATGTCCTGGTCACCCCTGACGCCAGTCGGATCAGTCACCCCTCTAGTGGTGAGGTCGCATGGGAGCCAAAACCCGTCAGAGTACTCATCCACAGTGGTGAAGTCGTCGAGTGGGTAGGGCTGTGACCTCTGTGCACTCTGCCGTCACTGCTCCTGCGTGACCGAGTGGACAGGATGTCCTCAAGGTGTACACCTATCCTGGTACCCAAATCATAAGTGGGCGAGCAAGCTCTCATCTCCTGGTCACAATGACAGAGGAGGGATCCCTGTATGCTACCACGCTACGAAACCACTATCCTGGGTGGCCTAGCGGAGCTCCTGTCAGGGCAAGTATGCACCAACCTAAAGGTTCCACTAACCCATGAGCGGAGTGTGTGTATAAATCATATACGAGTGACGGGCTCAAACTGTGCTACAACTATAATAGGAGCGACTCGACTAAAATAGGAGCAGGAGCCGATGATCACAAGACATGCAATTATACACACCCTTTGGTTGGTAGCCCGCATGTAACTGACGCCGGACTCGACAACAATGGAATCCCGCACGTCAGTATGCAATATATGCAAACATGATGTATGACACTAGTCCATGCAACATATATCCAACTACATATCCATAAGTATAGTCCATGCACCACCTATCCAACTACCAGTCCATGTCATAAGCTCCAATAACCATAATGAGGTAAAGTCTCATGTTTATCACAAACACCGATACAGAATAAACTAAAACAAGCTAAGACATGTGAACAGGTATCAGGTGGTATCAAACTCAATAAGTATCAGATAATCAAACATGGCATAGGTATCAGATGGATCTCAAAAGGAGTAAATAACTGATAACCACAATATGAGTAAGTATCCAATACTATCAAATAGCACTAATGACTGGTATAGAAAGCAGATCATGGTATCAAGAGAGATAGATACAAACAGGATCATGGATTACTGATAGCATGCAATACACATATCAATAAAGACATATCTATAAAAATAGGTCAAGGTACCCGCCTGCCAAGATAGTGTGCGTATAATCGTAAAGAATCCGAGTCTGACACTGTCCGTAGCCAAACGACCCAAATCAAAGTCCTGTAGGTATTATAAAAAACTCTCATGTCAGAATGTGTGTAACATCTAACAGAAAACCCTAACTGAAATCTTAGGGTTAATAAACCATCCTAAATTCTGACCAGATAAATTCTAATCATATCGAATCACCACATTTCCAAAACATCACCAACTATTGTTAGACAACAATGAATCAGATTCCATACTAAACTCACCTCCGATCTGAGCCTCTTCCTTGCTGCCTCAACCCACAACAATCCTATGAACAAAATCAAGATCTCAACAATCCGGTTGAATTCACCTAGATCAAAACCAGGGTTAAGCATAGGCCTTACCTCAGCTCAGATGGTTCTGCCCTCGAAAGCCCAGCTCAGCTCCGATTAATCCATCCAAGCAAGTTCATAGCACAATTACCGAATTCCAGATCTTACCTCAACAATAGATCCGATTGTGCCCTAGAATCATCTCCAACTCCAAGCTCCGTCGTCCACCACCCAGCATGAGCTTCGATCAGAGTCCCTGTTCGGCAATAACCAAGCTTCAACCGAACCAATCTAGCCTTGACATCCCAAATCGAAAACTCAATCAAATCCATGCACAAACCGAAATCAATCTTTGATTCATACCTATCGTCTTCCTCCTCGATTCGCCAATGAACCGCTGCCTAGAGCCGTTGCCGCCCCGATTCAATCTCTCTCCGACGGAAGCCCAAGCCTCTACACGCCTTCACCTCAGATCGCCGGCTCTCCTTCGCTCAACTCCAGCGTCGCTGGATTTCCTTCCTCAGTTTCGGCGGAGGCGACGCGAACGAAGTGGCGTCGACGCGATGAAGAGGCGAGCGGTAGAAGGAACTGTAGCTTCTTATAGGGTGGGTTTAGCTTAACGGATTTAGATCCAAAACCCATTAACCCTATACCTCTTAACCTAACTGATCTGGTCAAGCCAGCTTAAATCAGCCGAACCCAAACCGAACTCAATCTAACATGAACCGGTACTGTAGCAAACCGGGTTTGTTTTTGGTTCGCTTGGTTCAAGGGTCAAATGACCTCCGATTTGGTCCAAACAAGTTTCGTTTGGTTCGTCTTCGCGAGACGAATCTTTTCGTATTTATTTTAAATTCTTTTTTTTTCGGTATCTTACAATATTATATTATTTTTTATGTATTCATGATTAATTATTTACTAATTATTCTTATTATATATATATATACACACACCTCACATTTCTAATTTATGTTTTTATTTTTATATTTATCTTTTATTCAACTAGATTGATTAGATTTTAATCCTTATATTATTTTTTTAAATTTAGACCACTTATTCTTCTTATACATGCTCATTTTAATTAATCTAAATAAAAATTAATATTTAGTTATTTGTTTATCATATTTGTGTAGATAACAAGGTCAATCTAAACTTTAAAGTATCATCAATCAAATTGAAAGTATAAGATAAAATCCAGATTTTTTTATTTATTGAATTTTAAAAATCCGGATCAGTTGCTCCGGTGTAATCTACAAGCTATGGGGCGCGAAAGTGACGTGGAAGTTCCTCTTCCAAAATCCACGGAGTGAAAGAAGATTTGTGGGAGCTGCTGCCTTCGCCGGGACACGGACCCTTGCCACGTGCAGGATGACGGGGTGGGGTCCGGGCTGCTGCGGATTCTACGGACATTCCACCGTAATCTTCATAAATGTAGGGCTGAGCTTGGCCCTGGGCCTGTTGGGCCGGGGCCTGGTGGGCTTGAGCTTGAGAGACTTGGGCTTAATGGGCCTGGGCTTGATGGGCCTGAGCCTGATGGACCTCCGTAGGCTCGAACAACCGGCGTGCTGGGGCTGGCACCGGTGCCGGTGCCGATGGGGCTTCAGCGGAGATGGAGTGAGGTAATGTAGGAGCGGCTGGTACCTATGGCTGCTGCATGGAGATTGCGAGGACAGCGGCGGGCATCGCCTTGTCAAAGTCTTCTTGCGTCATGGTGATGAGTCGAGGTTGAGGGGGTTCATCCGTCGGCATCTCAAATCCGGGCTGAGAGAATTCCCACAGACGGCGCCAAATTATGTCCCGGTTGAGAACTGCTTCGGGACACGTCACCGGACCTTCCTCGCCGTAGAACGAAACAGTAGAGGGAGCTGAGGGCGATGGTAGCTTCGGGATCGCCTGGAGCTTCGTCGGAGCTGGCTGGGAACAGGAAGAGCTTCAAGGGCTTAGGGACCTGCAAACACAGAGAACGTCAGTGGGAAGGCCAGGGGTGCCCTGGCGTAACCACTCCGACGCTCAAGTTAGACAGGGCAGGAGGAGAAAGATGAACAGTAGAAGGAGAGCTTGAGCATGAGAAAAAGTATAAGTTGAGAGAGGTCGAGAGAGTTACCTGCTGTAAGGAGTGGTCGTTTTAAGGAGGAGATGAGCGTGCATACCTGTTACGTCATCATTTAAGGAACATCCCATCATGGTTAATGAGGTGGCAGGAACAATCGAGTTCCTTGTCCCATCGCCAATAAAGCGTTATCTTGTCACCGTCCGTGCAGGCAGCGAAGAGATAGTATTAATTAATGGGGGCGTGAGCTTATCAGAGATCATGATGAGATGTATCAGGGCACTGTAGGGCACTTGGTCGATACGACGTGCTCACAAACACATGAGGCGAGGCTTTCAGCATAAGGAAGGGCCCACATGACCGATTCGGTGAAGACAAGTCCGGATAGGAGATTCGGCATGTGAGTGATTCGGATAAGAGTCGACCAGTAAATAGTCGAATGGGTGATTCGGCTAGGCGATAGCCGAGTGGGATGATTCGGCTAGACGATAGCCGAGTGGGCGATTCGGCTAGTAGATAGCCGAATGGGCGATTCGGCCAGTAGATAGTCGAATGAGTGATTCGGCTAGACGATAGCCGAGTGGGCGATTCGGCCAGTAGATAGCCGAATGGGCGATTCGGCTAGACGATAACCAAGTGGGCGATTCAGCTAGTAGATAGCCGAATAGGCGATTCAGCTAGACGATAACCGAGTGGGCGATTCGGCCAGTAGATAGTCGAATGGACGATTCAACCAGTAGATTGCCGAATGGGGCGATTCGGCGAGATGATATCCGCGTGGAACGATCCGGCCAATGAATGGCTGAATGGGTATACTTTGATACTAAGAAACTTGACCCATCAAGTATACAGATTCGGTTGACTAGGTCCGTGGAATGGGATCAGACTTAAACTCGAATCTGATCATGAGCCTCTCGGATTATCCCCATAACACTATATATGAAAAAAAAATTAAAAAAACGTAAACTTATTAAGTTGTTCTTCATATTCAAAATATGAAAAAAAAATTAAAAAAAAAGTAAACTTACTAAGTTTTTTACTTATCCAATTAGAGTCTGGAACATTAAACTGCGTCTAATTAGCCCGTTGACACAATTACTATTTCGGACCGGATAATATACGATCTGGACGATCTGTAAACTACAAACACAGAACTATTGGTTATTGCAAATGTTTCATAGTGGTTCATTTGCTGCCATTTCTTCCTTTTAGGAATTTCAAACCATCTCATTTCCAACCAGTGTCAATTCCGAATAGTTCACCTAAAGAGAAAAAGGAAGCTCTAGCGTAGAACCAAAATATTGATTAGCTTCTTCAAGTTATAAAAGAGTAGGATGCAAAATCTTTATCCCTGAGCATCTACTTTAATTAATAGCATTAGATCATAGTCTAGTATTTGTACATTCCTAACATTGTCATGCGCTGCATGCCAAAAAAACCCCCCAAAATGCAGATTCCATAACTGTCTTCCTCAAACAGCAAAATGTAATATATATCGCATGGAGATGGGGTTACTTCTTGCCAAGAAACACGCTGGTGAGGACATTCTTTGATCGTAAGGAGATCTCCAACACTTCCAGAGCCTGCCACTCCAAATCACGTACGTATATATAGCATGTGTGATTATTTTCTTCCCCAAGAAATAGAGATTGATTAAACAAGCTGCAAGCATAAACAACATTACCTCGTCGAAGCCTAGTGTCACATCCCTCTCGACAAGTGCGTTCAAATTCTTGACGTTAAACTTACTTAGAAGGGTAATGCTAGAGATACTGGACATGGGCGTCACAGTCAGATCGTCCATGATAGTATACGTCACAACGCCCTTCACAAATCCTGCATTTGGCTCCACATAGTTCTCCCTCTCATCACCTTCCACATATGTTATTTGTTTAGTCATCCTATTATTGCAGCTGGGGCAGAGCACTCCATTCACTTTGGAAACGTACCCATAGCAGCTAGTGTAATTTGCATTGCACCGGAAGTAAACGTTCTTAGAGGAGGAGGAGGAGGAGGAGGAGGGTCCCGGAAGGAGCAGGGAGGGAGAGATGGAGCGAATTGGATTGAGGAGGGTGGATTTTCCTTCGCTGTTTTGAAGATATGAGTCGTCGAGCTCCTGGATGCTTTTGTAGAGATTGCCAATCGAGCCTTCCATGCGGTCCTTGGAGAGGAGCTTCACTACGGAGCCAAGAGGCAACGAGAGGAGGCTGAATAGGAAGTCCACTACCTCCTTGCCAGCTTCCGCAAACAGGACTTTTTGTGCGGTCGTATCGATGAGAAGCTTTAGACTGAGCTCTTTCGCTGCTGTTTTAGCATTGGTGCTGGCCATTATCCCTCGTGCTTAGAACGACGGAGATGATAGCATTTTATAGTGGAGTCTTCGCTCAAGGACGAAGCCAAGAGGAACGACAGGAGGCTTAGGAAGTCCACTAACTCCTTGCCAGCTCCCGTAAAGAGGACTTTTTGCGCTGTCGTGTCGA
Source organism: Curcuma longa (assembly GCF_044706935.1). Taxonomy (NCBI): domain Eukaryota; kingdom Viridiplantae; phylum Streptophyta; class Magnoliopsida; order Zingiberales; family Zingiberaceae; genus Curcuma; species Curcuma longa. The sequence goes on along the minus strand of NW_027430230.1, from coordinate 4,916 downwards.
TAAGGAGCTTTACGTTGAGCTTGCTCGGTAGTGTTTTAACATCGGTGCTGGCCATTATCCCTCGTGCTTAGAACAACGGAGACGAGAGGATTCTAGAGTACGAATTCGATTATTCTCGAGAATGAGTCATCATGTCAAAATCTAAGTGTACGTGGCGTGTGCATTTGGACACCTGGGCAGGGATATTTGATGGTTTGACTGCCCAATCTCTCTCTAATTAAAAGCAAATCTGATTCAGTATCATTAGAGCACTGCGCCGCAGTGTGCCATTGCTTAATCAGTTAATGTGATATGTCTAGAAACTCTTGGGGGTGGACTTGACTTGTCATGGTAGAGATCTGTAAGCCATATCTCTGAGATCCTCAATACTTTTGTATAACTTGCCGGTGGTGCTGATTGTCTGGTCCTTGACGAGGATTGAACAACGGGGTCCACCGGTACGTAGGGAGAGGAGGCTAAGGGGGTGTTTGGTTTTAAGTTGTATTTTTTCAACGGAAAGTTGGGGTTGAAAATATGTAAATGTATAGTTGGGGTTGAGAAAAAGTTGAGAAAATGTAAATGTAAATGGAGTGTTTGGTGAATATGAGGTTGAGTTGTATTTTGGATACCTATTTACTTATTTACCCTTATTAAAAACTTAAAAAAATTCTTATATATTTTTTACAAGGGTAGATGTGTAATTTAAACTTTCAGGTTGCAAAAAGGAGCCCCAACCTCATATGTACATTTACCATCTAAATCCAAACACCCATTATTTGTCCATTGCACAAATTTCAAGAACTCAATGGAACATTTACATATGGAGAACCTAAAACCAAACACTCTCTAAGTATGAATTCCTCCACTATTGCCTAACTTCCGCGAGCATGACCTTCTGAGTGGCGGGCGGCATAAGCAAGCGGCTTTAAAGGTGAGCCAACTTGCATACGTGATGTGATACCTACTTTGACTATACCGATCAATTGAAACAAATTAATTCATCAAAAATTCATATAATAAAATAAGATGGACCGATCCACAAATTTAATTAATTAGAAAATCTTTAATCCAATTTAGATTGGATTACGAATTAGATGAATCAATTTACAAATTTATCAAAAAATATAAAAATATTTTTAAATTTAGATTATAATAGTTTAAATAGATTAAGTTAAAAATTTTAAATTTAAATTACGATTTAGACGGATTAAATCCACTAATTCATTAAATTTTCTATTTTAATTTAAAATTTTAAAAAAAATCCAAGGGCCAATTTAAATCCGTCACAATCTAAATTGATGATTCTGGCAAATCAAAAATAAAGAAAAATGATAAATAAGAAAATCATCCATAGATCGATGAATTCTTAATTCATACATTATTTTAAATGGATTATAGTGGATAGATCAATTTATTAAATTGTTATAAGTAAATTTAACAATATTGAGCCCCAAATACTTATTTTTCATTATTAAACACCTTAACAAATTTTTTACAAGATTTAACTCGATCCATTTCACTTTTTGCATTTTGATTCTTTTCATAATTTTCATTTCACTAATATTAATAGTTTTTTACTTTCCTCAAAATATGGTACTACCAAGAGTTAAAAATATATATTTTTTTTACTTTATAATTCTATTAAAACAATTATTTATACCAATAGAATGATGATCATAAATATACCAAATAAACTGTATGCTGTTATATTATTACTATGTCAATGAATTAATAACATTAATGACTTGAGATAAAATGAGAAGAGAAAACAATTCTAAATGTTATAATTTAACAGTAGAGTAGGTGCTAATGTTTTCAACATGCGCTACCATTTATGATATACTATGAGATACGTGCTCTCGTTGCTAATGATCTTTGAATGTGCATTACTATTCTCTTCATTTTTTAGGAGAAACAATTTTGCGAAAGAAGAGGTCATATGGGTCTAAGCCGGGAGTAGGTGAAGAGGTGAGATTGATATTGAATGGCCTCATGGGGTGACAAAGTTGGCGTCTGAGGTCGAGTTGAAGATGAGATCGACGGTTGAGGTCGAGTTGCAAATGAGATTAGCGGTTGTAGCCTAGCCAGAGATGAGATTGATGACTAAGGGCGAGTTGGAAATGAAATTGTCGACTGAGGCTGAGTTGCAAATGAAGTCGATGGTTGAGGCAAAATTGGAGATGGTTGGTCGACTTGGATATGAGCTTGATGGCTGAGGCCGAGTTATGGTAGCCAATCGATCCCTTGGCAAACTTGGCTCCTCGGGATGCGTACATTGATCTGATTCGACTAGACTCGGATCCCTTCTAGATCTAAACCGTTTTATTTTAGATCACATCTAATCCGTCTTGATTTTGAATCACAGCTCAACATGATTTCATATCACACATGCCATATGGAGCCTACGGCTTCTGCCATATGGAGCCTACAAGCTTCATATAAATTATGAATATGAAAATATATGAAACTATAAATAATATATTCAATCTAAACAAAATGCACATGATAGATTTATTAATAATACTAAAATTCAAAACTTACAAAAATAATTAAAAATTTAAATAAAAATAATTAATTTTTGCTAGCAGATAATATACCGTATTAGGATAAAAAAAATCTATCAACAATTTTTAATAATCATAAATTTAATTCATCAAATATTAATATTAATGAAGGATATGATCTTAATTTAGAAAAATATGAATTAACATATCAGAAAGATAAATTTTTAATGATAATGATAAAATTATTATTCAAAAAATAATATATGATTCACTACAATTGATAAAATATAAATACAAATTTAATACATGCATAAGTTAAAAAAGATTCGATTAGAGAAATCTTTTAAAAGATAAAAATTTTAGATGTTTTTCTACAATTCATTACGATAAAAATTATCAAATAGAGAAAAATATAGTAGGAGATGATTAATATATTAAAAAAATAGATAAAATATTTCATTTTTATTGTAAATTATTTATTTAAAAATTATTTAGAATTCAATTAACAAAATGTCGAGATTGAAAAAATTTTAATGCTAAAATTAAAAGTTATTAAATAATGTAAATATATTATAAATATGAATATTAATTTGATGTTGAAATGAGATTATTTAAAAATAAAATTATTGATCAAAATTTATAAGAAAATATAATTAAATAAGCAAAAATATATTAGAGAATACATTAATAAGAATTATTATTAATGCAGTAAAAATCTTGTAAATAATAATTTGATATTTTGTGGTATAAATGAAAAGGTTTATAGATAATAATGAAATTATCTATAACTGTGCTTAATGACATGACCGTGCTCAATGACACAATCCTGATCATGTCTCTCAGCACGTTTGGCGGTCTATTACAACTATTTTAAATAAGTTCACTTCCTCAATTATAATATAATCAATGTATCCATATCTTGGTTCGGGCCACCACGACATGTTCAATCTTGCCATTTTATTTCTGAACTCAACTAGTAGTTAAATAAATAATCCTCCGTAAATCTTTAACCATACAGTAGAATTTATTAGTTAATTAATAAAAAATTATAAAATAATAGATCTTACAGATCATGTCAATTACTGACCATATTCATCATTTTTTAATTTGATCATAACTCCTCCATATTCAAAGGAACTCGTACTAAGATTCATTGCAATTGATGATTTAACGAAGCACCAATGCAGAGTATACATATAAAATTGCAAATTCATAATAATATGGAAAGAAATATACTTAAAGGAATGGTTTTAATTCTAGTAGTAAGTTTAGGGCTTCGCAAATTGTATACTTCGAGCTCCATGTTATATGGTTCTGTAATTAGGACTAAACATCAGAACCAAACGGACCAAATCCAACTATATACAAAAAAGAATAAAACAAACTTTTTCTTGGATCAATAGAACCAATTAAATTTTGCCATTAAATCAAACAGATATAAAATCGACCAACCAAATTAATCACTTTTTAAAAATTATTAAAACTTTTAATAAAAACTTATTCAATTTAATAAAAAAAATTTAAAAATCTTATTTTTTTACTTTTTAAAATATTTAATAATAAAAAATTAGGTTAATCGATTTTTAAGTGTTAAAATAAACAACAAATCGATTTAACTGAAATAATTAATATTTTACTTCTTCATATTCTAAATATGAAAAAATTAAAAAAAAACTTAAACTTATTAAGTTGTTTACTTATCCAATTAAGAGTCTGGAACATTAAACTGGGTCAACTGGTAATTAGCCCCTTGACCCCATTACAATGTCGGACCAGATAGAACCATTGATTATTGCAAATGTTTCATAGTTGTTCTTGCTGTCATTTCTTACTTCTAGGAATTTCAAACCATCTCATTTCCAACAAGTGTCAATTCCAAATAGTTCATCAGGAATTTCAAACCATCTCATTTCCAACAAGTATCAATTCCGAATAATTCACCTAAAGAAAAAAAAGGAAGCTCAAGCGTCACTACAACAATTGAGTAAAATAGCGACGAATTTCTGTTTTGTCGCTAATTGTAAATATTTACGACGAAACAATTTTTTCGTCGCTAAACTAAATTTTTAGCGACGAAATATAAAATTTCGTCGCTAAACATTAGCAACGAAATGAAAAAAACGTTGCTAATATTTTCCGACAACGTTGTTTGCGGCGAAATAGGAAATATTTGTCGCTAACTTTTTATTGTTAGCGGCGAAACTATTAATTCGTCGCTAACCCATAATTGTTTGCGGCAAAAAAAACTAATGTCGTCACTAAACTTTAATTATTTGCGGCGAAAAACCATATTTCGTCGCTAATATTCGTCTAAACCCCCGATCGGCTGCCTTCCTCCCTTTCTCCTCGTTGCTGCCCTAATCTCCTCCTTTCTCTTTTCTCCTCGTCGCTGCCTTTCTCCTTTTCTCCTCGTGGCTGCGCCCTAATCTCCTC
>NW_027430229.1:0-3824 GCF_044706935.1 Curcuma longa | reverse complement strand
GGCGGATCCACCTTTTTGCAGAAGAATATGGAGAAGTTATCATCAAATTAAAGAATGATGATAAGATGAATATGGTCAGTGATTGACATGATCTGTAAGATCTATTATATTATAAATTGTATGAAGGATTATTTATTTAACAGTAGTTGAGTTCAGAAATAATATGCCAAGATTGGGCATGCTCGTCGTGGCACGAACCAAGATATGGATACATTAGTTATATTCGTAATCGTGGAAGTCAACTTATTTAAGATAGTTGTAATAGACGGGCAAACGTGCTAAGCAACACGGTTGGGGGCATGTTAGCTTCTGAGGGACAGGAAGCCGTGCTAAAAAATATCGTCATACAGTCCTGCCATCGAGCACGGTTGTGCCACTGGACACGACCTAGCCGTTTCTTAGTCTAAGGGCATGAGCACGTCCGTGGCACGAGACGTGCCCAGGGGCATGGCCTGATCGTGTCCGAGCTCGAGGGCACGGGTGTCCCCAATGCTAGAGGCGCCTGGTAATTCAGGATTTTTGACAAGACTTAATATATATTTTTGGTCCAAAATAGTATATGAGTTGGGCTATATAAATATGATCATTGTAACTCTAAACCTAATTCTAATGAGAGAATTCTTGGTCATTTTGTGGAGTAGGCACATCGTTAAACCACGTTAAATCCCTGTGCTCCCTCTTCTCTCATTTTTCTCATTTCTCTTTTGCGATTTCTTCATGATGTTGTGGCGCGATCTCAACAATTGCTATCAGAGATTTAGGTTATCATGTTTGGCATCTCTTCTGTGAAATTTGATATGGTAAAGTTTGATGGAATTGAAAATTTCGGATCATGACAGAGGAAGGTTAAAGATTTGCTAGTGCAACAACTATAGTGAAGGCACTAGGCGAAAAAAAATCAAATGGTATGAAGAAGATAGCTTGGGAGGAACTACATGCGAAGGTGGTGCTGACAATGATGATGCTTTGTCTAATGGATGATGTAATGTATCACGTTATGGACAAGGAATCACCAATGGCAGTTTGAGAGAAACTGGAAAGTCGATACATACCCAAGTCAATGACAAACAAGCTCTATCTTACGCAGAAATTGTTTGGGCTTAAGATGTTAGAGGGCATAGATCTGAGCCATCATTTGAACATTTTCAATCAGATTGTACGCGATCTAAAACGGATTGATGTGAAGATTGTTGGGTTGCAATGGTGCAAACATAGTCTCACATCTAAAGTACATGGAAAAGATCATGGGTTTAAAAGGATGGAAGATATCTCCATTGGGATGAGGCCTTTTGGGGAGAGCCCAAGAACAAAACCATGAGGGCTTAGGCTCAAAGTGGATAATATTATACCATTGTGGAGATATTTTGATTCCATCGGCACTAACAAGTGGTATCAGAGTGAGACCACTCTTCACCGGACTAACTGCCGGATAAGCCATGATCCAGATCTAACCATGTGGTTTGAACCTTAAACAAAGGAAGTGGGTGCTCCCGTGTCTGAATCAAGAGGACCGGACATCAGGTGAGAAGTCCTAGTAGGTCGGGTGGGCCGAGGGATAAAAAGTCTTAGTTGCGACTAGGTGGGAAGTCCTAGTAGGTCGGGTGGATCGAGGGGCAAAAAGTCCTAGTTGCGGCTAGGTGGGAAGTCCTAGTAGGTCGGGTGGACCGAGGGGCAAAAAGTCCTGGTGGGTCAAGGATTCAGACATCAAAAACGACATTGAGGAGGGCCTATGGTCCTTTGTTTGAGGGGGGGATTTTTGGTTACAAGGGCGCAAACATAGTCTCACATCTAAAGTACATGAAAAAGATCATGAGTTTAAAAGGATGGAGATATCTCCATTGACATTAGGCCTTTTGGGAGAGTCCAAGAACAAAGCCATGAGGGCTTAGGCCCAAAGTGGACAATATCATACCATTATGGAGATATTTTGATTCTATCGGTACTAACAAAGATCGAAGATGAAGACAAGATGTTGATGTTGTTGAATTCTCTATCGTCATATCGTACGCACAAGAATTTGATTACGACTTTGATGTGGAGAAAGGAAATTCTTAAGTTGGAGGAAGTCACAAGTGTTTTATTGGGATTTCATCAGAGAGAAAGCTAGTGATGAGACATCTCCAAATTAAGGACTCATGGTGAGAGATAACCATGAACGTGGCAGAGCAAGACTAGATATGGGTCGGAAAACAGTAATACGGTCCGATCTAAATCGAAGAAGAAGAAAAAGTTCACATGCTACAAGTGCAGAGTAAAGAGTTAGATCAAGAGAGATTGTCCAGAGAATACAAATGGGTCATCAAAGTCTGCAAACATAGTGGAAGAACAAAATTCAAATAACGGTGATGGAGATATTCTCTCTGTTTCATCTATTTAAGAGTGATTGATAGATTCATGGATTCTAGATTCAGCATGTTCTTATTGTTAGGAAGTATACTGAAAAGACTAGCTCTTTTGTATATAAACATTTATGAAATAAAGTATCATGTTTTGGTCAAATGATTGCAATAGTATATTTTGCAATAAAGTCCTCTTAATTTACATTGTAGATAACTTGGTGTCTGTGAGATACAGAAAACCACGATTATCGGTCCCTTGTGAATTATAAACTAAGGCTCACAACCAAGATGACTTTGGACAAACCATCGGGAACGATTGTAGTGTAATTCGGTGACTGTTTGTCTTGACTATAGAATTACACTAGTGCACTTTGTGTGTATTGAGTAGGACCATTGAGGTTGTTCGATTTACACTGACTCGCAAATTGAACAAGACCTCTGTTATTATACTTATACACTCTTAATCCCGATGTAATAAATGGGCACATATAGTTAGTAATTATTGCTTTGATTTACCAAAGGGTGAGATCTTTCTGTCAGATCAAATATTCTCGTTTAGTAGGGTGATATTGCTATTTATACGGTGTTCCATTAATTATAGAAGAAATACGTGTCCCAGTAGGGCTGATGATGTCCCCTTGGAGAGCTCATAAGGATTGTCAAGTCAAATCTTGCAAGTGGACTTAGTCAGACTGACAATAACGATGAGTGATACTATTCAAGGTCTTAGATGTCGATTATTGAGTTGTCAGTGAACTCAGATAATTAACGGACATACGATATCTTAAACACGGGGAGCAATGCATAAAATAATAAGAAGGAACCCATAACATAATTTGGGGATTGGATTGATAGTGCAATAATGATCTTCTAGTGGAATGGATCGTTGTTGATGGATGTAGGTGTGTATTCGGGACTGAATACGAGATCCGAAACCATCAGAAGGCCAGATCCAATACCTCCTCGAGGTCCCCACTGTAGCCTAAAGACATCTTCAAAATGATGCAATCAAACGGATGAGATTAGTTCTCAGCCGTCGGATGAGATTTAAGCTCGACCGTTGGATGAGATTGGTTCTCGACCGTAGGATGAGTTAATGGATGAGATCAGCTTGTATCCGTGGGATTAGATCAAGTTACATCCATTGGATCGAAATAAATAAAGAAGATTGAAAGAGAATAGATTAGAACCGTTGGATGAGATTAAGTCGCGTCCGATGGACAAGATCTTGTTAGGATCGGTTGGTTCGCTAGAGGGGGGGTGAATAACGATTCTCGATTTTTCTTGTTCTTTCTCTGCACAGAGATTAGCGGAAGCAAAAATATAAAAGAGAAAGAAAGAGATCAACGCTAACCCGGTTTGTTTACTTGGTCTCCATCTCCGCAGAGGTGACTAATCCAAGGATCCACACGCACGCACACATCCGATGCACTATGAATCTTCTCCTTCTCGAAAACTCGAAGGCGGAGAAACCTTTAAAACTCT
>NW_027430228.1:0-20053 GCF_044706935.1 Curcuma longa | reverse complement strand
ACTATTGGATATCTATACCTACACTTATATTTTATTGTCACTATAATTTTTTTTTACTGTGGATATAAATAGCATATACCTATATTTATAATTTACCGTTACTATAAATTTCACTGTTATTATAAATAATTTTTAATGACATTTATTAAAATAAATTATTTTAAATATTAAAGTGTCATATTAAATTATTTATGATGATAAATAATATTACATATAATTTATTTTAAAAATAAATATTAAAAATCAATTTCAAATTTATAAGAGTGATAGATTTGTTACCGAAATACAAATGTTTTTAAAAATATAATATCTAAAAAGAATTTAAGATGAAATATAAAACTAATTTAAAATAATATTTCATATAAATTTATTTTTAAAAATAAATATTAAAAACAAATATTTTAGTTTCCCCACCTATTAACTCTAATCAATTTCTTATCCTCATACTTTTCCCTTCAAATCCCGCTCCTAATCTAAATTCTGTTTCGTAACCTCCTCACTAGGGCACGAGGTCGCGCACCTTGCATGGCGGCGAAGACGCCCGAGCCACCTCTCACGGCGACAAGGATGCCCGCAACCACTTCAAAGCCACCATTGGTAAGCCTCCAATGCTCAACATCATCACCTTCGCCAAGATCGAAAGCGACCAAATCAAGGTTTTTTCTTTCCCCAAATCGCATTATAGAATCTAAGTTTTTAAATCCTCCTCTCTTTCAGTGATTCGTTTTAAAATCCTCATCTCTTTCTCACTGATTCACAATGATTGCAGTACTTGGATGAGGTTAAGATCTAGGGTTTTGTTCTTATTGCATAGGGTTTCTTTTCAATTGTCAAAGATGAGGCTATCTGATCACATAAGACTGGGTCGGTGACAAAATTTGATTACACCACCATGAGACTGGGTTTCATCATGGTAATCAGTTCTTTTTTTTTGTTGCATAATGTCCACATTAAAAGTGTTAATTGCGGATTTACATTTTTATAGTTAAGCCAAGCTGATTTTGGGGCTACAAGATTTTTCTATTTAATCTTTGAATCCTCCTTCAATTTTAGACTCATTGCAAAGCCAATCCAAAGATTGACTTCCACAATTATATGATTAGGGCACTCGAAGCTGATTTTAAGAAAGTTGTTGGTATAAGGTAATTGAAATCATAAAGCTATTTTTGACACTTAACCAATTCATGAAACTTATCAGTTTAATTTGAAAATTATTCTACTATTGGGTCCTTATATTTCTCTTTCTTTTCAACTGGTGTCTCTGGGTGTTTGTCATTATTTTCTTGTTGCTGAATATTAATGGTAAAATGCCGTCTAGAACTTTTTCTTTAGAAGTAAATGTTTTCTTTTATACTTTTAAGGTTTATATACAATTTTCAAGATTGTGCAAATTTATGTAGGAATTTTCCTTAGGTTCTTTTGAAATACCAAAGATTTTTTGTGCTGCATATATTCTAAGGTATAAATAAGATGGAATAAGAAATTAGTAAAAAATTTTACAAAGTTGGCAATCTCTTCTATGGCTATTTGTTTTTTATTCACTAAAATGAATGTACATGAACATCTTTGAGCTCCTACTCTGTATTCTGTGAAGAACAAGCTAAGCTGTTAAAAGGGGGTAGGCAGTCAATGTATTGCCCATTTGGATTTCTCCATTATTCAGGGTTCCTTCAACTGATATAATATTATCATTATTCAACTTAAATCCAAGATCTAGCTAGTACATGATCTCGGAGCTTACAGAATATATAGACGTGCAACACCTTATTCGATAATACACATCATAGCGAGTTGCTGCTTATAGTCTCATCATGCACTACTCTTGAGACTACCTGAGCCAGCTAAAACCCAGTTGGGAATTGCAGCAGTGCGTCTCAGAGCCTTTACCCTGAGAGGGCTGTTCTTGCTCTGCCAAAGGAATCAGATAAACAAGTTAATTAGATGATAAAATGTCATCGTTAACATCACTTGAAAGCAAGCAATCTTTATTGTTAGAAGCATTAGATTGATGTAGTTATTATAGGAGATAAAGCAAAAAAGAAAAAAAAAAGACAGTAGAAATGTGTTGGTATGTTAAGTTGGATCATCGTTAGAGGGAAAAGAATATAGTTGTTTATTATCGATCGAGTTTTGGGATGAGTTTGTGTTTCCTTAATTAAATTGCATAGACTTATTTCAATGCGTTTGAGAAGCACATGTTTGAATGGGTTTGAAAACGTAAACTAGGTAATTTCCAAGTGTGGAGGAGGACTAACTTACCATTAGGCAGTTTGAATCACGGATGCTGCAGACTGGGTAGTGTCGAGGGCAGCAGCTGTAGTGGTCTTCACAGCAGGTGGCACCCTCGACCGGACAACAACCCCAAGCGAAGCAACGATCTTCATGCGCGTAGATGCAGCAGCATGTGGTGGTGCCAGAGCAAGTGTAGTAGTTATCACAAGCGGTAAGAGGCTCGACAGGGGAAGCCTCAGAAAAAGAGGCAGCAGCAGGGTTGACCCCTATTTTTATGGGGTAAGAAGCACTGATTGCAATACCACATTTGCCAGAAAATTGTGGTGTGTTCCGTTCCATCAGTATGTAGCCAGACTCACCCCAGTACTTGCCCCATGAGTTCTTCACAATCCAATAGTCCTTGCCATTTTCAGTACCGTAACCTACTACGGTCACACCATGATTTAATGAAGTGTTACATCTTCCGGTGAATATTCCCTGCAAAAATTATATTATAAAAGCCTGTGGGGAGAGCAACGTATATATGATGGGATATATTTTTCTGACCATATGAATTCTGAAATAATTTATGTGGATTTACTCATCAAGGACAAGGATGATTCAAACCGATGCAATTACCAAAATTTAATCATCTGGATGAATATTAATTACCGAACGATAAAGTTGGAAATCTCTTCCAGAGGCGTCGATACCAACACTAACTGGTTGATTTGCCGCGGCCTTTTGGAGAGACTTCTCATCGTGGGAAGGAAGTCTTTTGTACGAATCAATTGACACAACATGATCATTTTCCTGCGTGAGAAGTGCAGGAACCAAACAAGATTAATAAAGCCATCCACAATCTAAACGTAAAGTGTCTCTAGTTACAAATGGTTAGACAATAGATCACCTTGACGGTATTGCAAGTTCCATCTTGGCCTGTGTACGGGTACTGCTCCTCACTGGTGATGCCACCATTGTTAATGATGTACTCGAACGCACGATATGGCAATCCACCTTTGCAGCCATAGTTTTTGGTACTGCAGTCGACTAATTGCTGTTCTGACAGCGAAATCAGATCACCGGTGACGATTTGGTTAATGCCTTCGACGGCAGCAATCGCAGCGAACGCCCAACAACTTCCTATAGACACCATCAAAGGCATATATAATTAGCTAGCATATACCTGTTGAGATCATCGAAACAAAGTACCTTCCATTTCATCTTTGACTTGCCCCATAATTATATTTGCTAGAAATCTGTCACAAACTTATTATTTGATCAAGTTTCAAGGAGATGTGAACAAGTTCAAGCTCGGTAAAAGCTTGTTTATGTTTATTTAATAAGCACAAGATCAAATAAATGGATAAGCTTGAACAACTCCATCAAACAAGCTCGAATAGTAATTTTGTTTGGCTCGTTTACAACCCTATCATCTTATTCTTAACAGTACGAATAGCAAGTGAACATCTTCAGTCGGTGAGTCCATCTATCAGGATTTTAAGATTTCGATCCTTGCGGTAGATGAATTTATAGATCTAGCAAAATTCTTAGGGGAACTGGAAAAATGCTTTTCAAACAAAAGCAAGATATCTAACTAGTTTACTATCACTGACCACACACACAAACAAAAATAAATAAATAAAATAAACGAAGCCCACAAAGGAAGGAATAGCTCACCGCAATGGCCCTGGTTCTTTACGTCGGCGACGGCGCCCTTCTGCCTCCAATCAATGAAATCGGGCAGATTGTCCCCTTCTCTCAGCCTGTACTGGCTGCTGATCTTCCGGGATGTGGATCTCCTCAGCTGGGGGAAGTCCCTGAGGAACCTGGCCCGGTACTCCTCGTTGGTGAGGTCAGCGAAGCGGTTCATCCCGAGGCGGTAGGCGTGCTCCCCGCGGTCGGCCGCTGCATTGTGCTGGTCCACGAACCGGAGGTTCTCCTTGAAGACCTCGAGCCGGTATTCGTCCAGATATTGGTCGGTTTCGGTGGGGCGATGCTTGGCCCTCCACTCCAAGTAGAGAATTCTCACCTCCTCGTCGCTGCGGTCGGGGACGACCCCAGCTTGCTTGGAGAGGGTGAGGATGTCCAGATAGGGGACGGCGGAGACGGCAGCGAGGGCGGAGGACGATAGGAGAAGGAGGAGAGCAATGGTGACGAAGGAAGCCATGAGCGGAAAGAGAAGAGAGAAGCGAGATGGTCTCTTTGGGCGATGGAAACACTTCCTTTATAGAGAAGAAGAGATTGTGGAACGTTGCTGACGTCCTTTTTTTTTTTTGAAAAATAATTATTTATTCATTTTATTTATTATTAATAAATATTTAATCAATATCTTTAGAAGTGCATTTTATTTACTTATGAGATAATTAGCAAATTAAATAATTGCTCAAGAGGTTGAGTTAATATGTAATTATTATCCCTAGCTACGGCGTATTTGCAGGAATTTTTCTCTAAATGGAGAACGCAATCAAAGGATGCTGGGCATCTGGATTGGCCGCCGTATGCGCTTCCCGATTTACCCTGGTGGTCGGTGGGAAACTTCCGTGGGACCAGGTCGACCACCCCCAGAGATGTGGCTACTGGGATTATCATTTTTTTATAGTACAAGATTAAAGATGATGTGAGACTTTGAGTCTATATAAAATGTGAAAAAAAATGATATTGTGACACGCGATGAGAGGATATACAATGCATGATTATCCTTATGAGCCTTTAAAATGTGTTTGTGTCTATTCTATTGTGAAACTTCATTATCAGATATTTGATTATAATCTTTATGGGCATAAAAACAAACCTCCTAGTTGTTGTTGTATTCTTCATTCCTTCCTAGCCGTTGGCATGATTGATGCAATGACTCACCTAGCTAGTGCACCTTTTTGTTATCATGATTGATAAAGATTTTTTTGTTTAGCATAATCATTTTATTATTTGTTGACAAATTTTACCGGAGAGAGTTGAGTGGCGAGCCGGCCCGAGTTGCTGAGCCGATCCAAGTTGACGAGCTGAGTTGCCGAGTCGATCTCGAGTTGCCGAGCCGAGTGGTCGAGTGCCAACCTGAGTTGCCGAGCGGACCCAAGTTGCCGAGCTGAGTGGTCGAGTGCCGACTCGAGTTGCCGAGCTGACTCGAGTTGCCGAGCCGAGCCGAGTTGCCGAGCCGACCTAAGTTGCTGAGCCGAGCCGAGTTGCCGAGCCGACCCGAGTTGCCGAGCCGACCTGAGCCGAGTTGGCGAGTGGTCGAGGCCTGCGTTCAACGCAGTTTCCTTAAAACAGATTCGCCCCCTCCGGCGTTGCTTAGAGGTTACGACGGACGTCTGTTTCCTAATATACAACGACTGGACTGGCAAAACGATCAAGCACATATCGTTACCGACGAACCGATTACACCCAAAAGCTATCTATCACCAGAGAAGGGAAGCAGAGGAAAGGGTACCAAGTCATTAACTCGTCTGTTACAAAAAATAGAACGGGATGAAAAAATGTTAGTTGATCTGCTTGGACAAATTATGCCCTAATCGGTCCGACATTCGACGCGCACAAGTCACGTTCGCACACAAGTTACCTTGTGGGTAGTGCAATCCAAGCTCTGGATTTGCACCCCCTTACGCACCCACGCATGAGAGAGAGAGCTTCTCCTCATGCATTTGTTCACAACATCAATGTTTGTGATACAATATAAACCAACTAAGTTGTCCCTCAACTACCAATATGAAACTAAAACTCCTCTATATGAAAATCTTTTCCATCCTTCTATTTTCTTATTTCCATTCACATTTCCAACATTATTTTCACATCTCTTAATCTTTCTCTCAACATTCTTCTCCCTCCATCTCTCTCACGTAAACAAGCCTAAAGAGAAGAATAATTAATGGGAACAAGTTGGTGGAGATAAAAAATAATTTTGTCTTTTTTGATAATTTTTAGAGGTGAAGGTGGAATTATATATAGCAATCGATCAAACAAACTTATTTAAATTGTTGCTTCTTAGTCCGTAGGCTATGTTTTGCATTGTCACGGCCCTAAGGCTTCTATCCTTTAAAAAAGATAGTCTCGGTCTCACGACAATATTCACAACTTATCATAATCGCAAGTAATACCTTTAAGGTTGGAAAAAAATACTTAAAAATTCATTTGATGGTATAGAAAACAATATCCAACTAAAAATAATGATCTAGCTAGACTCAGGATGATCAACAAAATTGATAAAAAAAGATCCGAAGATTTTTATTGCTATTTTTAATCATTTTTATTTTTTAATAATTTAATTTATTTTTTAATATTTAAAATAATTTTGATAATTTTTATCTTTTATATATTTATTTTATTTTTTATATTTTGAGTCCGATGAGGAATTTTAAGATTTAGGGTCCGTTAAATTTTTTTCTTCTATTAGGGTTTTTTGTTGGATATTGGGCCTTAATGGACCAATACGATTTTGTAAAAAATTGGGATGTCATCAATTGATGAAAATCGAAATTGACTTTAAAATCAAGATCTACGTTCTGCGTAGATAGATCTAGACTATTAATTTACTCAAAATCAATTAAGAGTGAATGAAAAATTAATTATTCAAAGTCAGTCAAGAATAACATTAATTGTTAATTAATGCTATATAAGGAAGTGCATCGGAAATAGTCCCACATCGATAAAATTCAATGAGTTTTTCTTCATTATTAATGTTGCAGTGTTATAATGAAGTTAATACAAAAGCTCATGTACCCTCTTCTCACGGGCGAGCACCTGCGAGCCCGCTACGCGCCACATACACAATAGGTATTTTGTTGGCGCACTTTGCACTTCGCACGTGGGCAGGGAGAGATGAGTACTGGATTGTTGACTAAGCGAATAGATGACAACTGTTGATCAAAGAGGTGTGATGAATCACATGTGACGCAATCTAAAGAGTTGGATCGCGAAGAATCGCAATTTGACCGTTGGTGATAAGACTTGATCTGAAGCGTCAAATCGAATTGATCATTGGATCTGGTCAAAGGGTATTCTATCTCTTTCCTTTCTATAATAGATCCCTCCAGATGCTGAAAATTTCATCGAATCATCGAAAAACCTACGAAAAAATTCGTTCGTCTCGAAATTTGAAGTACTACTATTTTGAGATGTCATCGTTGTATCTTGGGAAACGAATTGCTGCTATCTGTAAGCACTTGTAGCGGAGCAATATCATTTTACGGAGATAGTGTTAAACACTAGCCTCGACGATCTGATATCAGTTTGCATCCTCTCTGGCAGCTACTGACTAACAATGGTAAAGGCTACATCCAACGACGTTCCGGCCGCCGTTCCACATGGAGAGAAGTCAAAAAAGTTCAATGGAGCCGACTTCAAACGATGGTAACAGAAGATGTGTTCTATCTGACGACGCTAAGTCTCGTACAATTTTTACGTGAAGACCCGTCAACCACTACGGGAGGTAGCAAGGTTGCATGCGATACGTGGTCGCACAAAGATTTCCTGTGTCACAACTATGATCTCAACACATTGGACAACATGTTGTATAATGTGTATAGTCCGATGGAGACGGTAAAATCTCTGTGGGAATTGCTTGAAAAGAAATACAAAACCAAAAACACTAAATTGAAGAAATTCATCGTCGGTCAGTTTTTGAATTTCAAGATGATGGATTCCAAAAACGTGACGTATCAAGTACAAGACATGCAACTGATATTGCATGATCTGGACACCGAAGGTATGAAGTTGAATGAGTTGTTCACAATAGCTACAGTAATCGAGAAACTCCCTCCGTCATGGAAGGATTTCAAAAAATACCTCAAGCACAAGCAAAAGGAGATGGGGCTTGAAGACCTGATCTTGAGGCTACGAATAGAGGAGGATAATTGAAAGTTATCTGACTCTAGAGGAACGAAGCGGACTGTTGATGAGATGTCCAACCTGGTTGAGCCGAACGTCAAGAAGCTGAAGCAATTCAAAAAGAAGGCTCAAGACAAGAAATTCAAGGACTCGTGCTATAACTGTGAAAAGCCAGGACACATGTCCAAAGATTGTAGATGTCCGAAGAAACCAACTAAGGGACAGAAGGATGTTGCGAACCATGTCGCAATCTCTTTTGAGGAACTAGATCTCACTGTAGTCGTGTTTGAATCCAATACGGTGGAGGATAACCCGAAGCAATGGTGGATCGATACTGGAGTAACACGTCATACCTATTCAGATAAGGTGATGTTCTCCAAGTATACTTTGATAAGTGGAAGAAAACTCTATATGGGCAATTCCACGACATCTCCGATTGTCGGACTTAAAAAAGTTATTTTGAAAATGACGTCTAGCAAGGAGCTAATGCTTATTGATGTGCTCTATGTTCCCGACATCAGGAAGAACTTAGTTTCTGGATCGACACTTGTTAAAGCCGATTTTAGACTAGTGTTCCAGTCAAACAACTTTGTACTTACGAAAAATATGTTAATACCGATGAAATCAAAATATCTCCACAATGGTATGATATTGTCCACTTTAGGCCTAAGCCCTCATGGTTTTATTTTTGAGCTCAACCCAAAATGTCTCATTCCAATGGAGATATCTTCCATCTTATAAACTCATGAGTTTTTCCATGTATTTCCAATGTGAGACTTTGATTGCATCCTAATAATCCTCATAGTCCAGGTCCAAACTCTCTCAGGAGCTCTCCTACCATTAAAGCTCCCCTACCATTATCCTCATAGTCCAGGTTTGAACTCCCTCAGGAGCTCTCCTACCATTATCCTCATGGTTCGGACCTCCCTTACCTCCTTCATTTTTCCTAAGGGTCCCCACATGATTCTACATAAACCTGGCTCTGATACCACTTGTTAGTACTAATGGAATCAAAATATCTCTACAATGGTATGATATTGTCTACTTTGGGCCTAAGCCCTCATGGTTTTATTTTTGGGCTCAATCCAAAAGGCCTCATTCCAATGGAATGGTATCTTGTATTTTCAATGTGAGACTTTGATTGTATCCCAATAGAATGATGTCTTCGTAGGAAAGAGGTACTTAGAACAGAGTCGGTTCAAAATGGTTGTAATGACTGTATTCCGCAATTTTGATGATAATAAAATAAAAACTTTCAACTATGTTGTTGAGTGTTTTAATTTATGGCATGATCGACTCGGACATGTGCATAATAATACTCTGAAATATCTCGTCAAATTAAATTTATTACCAAATATCAATGTTGATGAAACACACAAATATAAAGTGTGCGTGGAAGCAAAAATGATGAGACTACCTTTTCATTCGGTGGAAAGGTCAACGACTCCTCTAAAGTTAATACATAGTGATCTATGTGACTTAAAATTTGTACAAACTAGAGGAAGTAAAAATATTTTATTACTTTTATCGATGACTGTACGAGGTTCTGTTATGTCTTTCTTTTAAGAAGTAAAGACGAAGCCTTAGAGATTTTTAGAACTTACAAAATAAAAGTTGAGAATTAACTTGATAAATAAATTAAAATAATTTGTAGCGATAGAGGTGAATAATATGGTGCACTGCTTTGGATTGCCTCCTAAGATTTAGAAAATCTTCAAGAATCAGATCTGAAAACATTCTCGAAACTTTTCTTTTATAACCTTTAGGTCGGAGCTGATTTTTGCCTATCAGCCGATTACTCATTATTATCAGTAGATTGTTCCACTAAAATCGATCATTGTATTTACAAAACGGCTGTTACTAATTCTAATTTCACCATGAGCAATCGATTATTGCTGTTCATTAGTTTATTATTGCCAAACAATCGAGTGTCGCAGTCGACTCAGAAATCTTCTATTGACTACAAGAGTGATGTCAGACAGCTATTACTATTCATCAATCAACATCAATTAACTGTTCGCAGTCAAGTTCAAAATATCCAATTTGTTGCTACATGCCATCAATCAATTGTTATTGTTTCATCAATCAATTGATTTGGGATCAATCAAGTGTAACAATTGAATTTTAAATTTTTTATTCACTGCTATAGTGCTATCATCGATTAATCAAACTCATCAGTCGGTTGTATTATAGCAGAGAATACTATAGTAGAAACTCTAAAGCCCTAAATGTTGTATCAAAACCCTCAACACTATAACAAAAATTCTAAACTCTAAACAATGTAGCAGAAACATTATAGTAGAAATCTTAAATCCTAAACACTATACTAAAACCTTAAACACTGTAACAGAAATTGGTACTGTAATTTAGTAAAATCCGTTTGGGTAAATTTGTTCCGACCAATTTAACATTAGATATGTGTAGATTGTGTTTGCATATGAGTCACCTATTTCAATATTTTATATATATATATATATATATATATATATATATATATATATATATATAACAACCTCATAGTCACAATGCACCCAAGCGAGTGCATGAGCGGATCAAAAACTTCTAGTGTGGGACTAATAACCCATAAATAATAAAGTCTCTTTTATTCATCAATTTTCCATTCATATTTTGTCAATGGTCATTTTGTTCAATATAAACAAAAGAATACCTTCAACGAATCAACGCCTTCAGTTTAACACTGGAGTGTTAACTACTATAAAATTATTACAAAAATGGAGACAATTCTGTATCTATATTTGTGTTTTCACCCTATTATTATCTTATTGCTGTCTTATTAAGTTCACACAAATTTCCTATCAGACAATTTTACTAATTTAAGATGATTGCATATTGATCTTAAGCTGTCAATCTGGTACGGCAGAGCTACCAAACTGAGATGAACTAGACCGAGTTGTGCCAAGATGTCAAGCAAGGCTGAGCTGCCAAAGCTATCGAGTGGCCCGAGCAAGTCGAGTTTGGAGTGACCCGAGCGGGTTGAACTACCAAATGGCTCGAGTGGGTTTGCCAAGTGGCTCCGAGTAAGCTGAGCTAGAAATGATGCAACCGAACCGAGCAGGGAAGATGTTCAGATGACATAGTAATATCACATACAAAAAGAGAACTGAACCATGTGTCGAATAAATAGACCACCATGGAACAATGGCTGCCATATAACGAGAAGCTGATACTTGACTAGCCAGACATTCGATTTATGCATATAATTACATCACAACGGATGTAATATTATTATCATTCAATCAAATCCAAGATCTAGCTAGTACATGATCTCGGAGCTCACATAATAGACATACAAGATCTTATTTGATAATATATACCATAGCGAGTCGTGGCTTATATTATGAAAACAGGGTTGCGCAGGTTGGTCCTTTCCTTTACAGGGTAAGAAACATACATTGCAATACCACATTTGCCAGAAGATTGTGCTATGTTCCGTTCCATTCGTATGTAGCCAGACTCTCCCCATTCCTCACCCCATGAGTTCTTCACAATCCAGTAGTCCTTGCCATTTTCAGTACCATAACCTACTGCGGTCACACCGTGATCTAATGCAGTTGTACAAGTTCCGGTGAATATTCCCTGCAAAAATATTATATTATAAAAGCACGCAGGAAGATCAACATATTTTGTGTTATGGCACCTAAATGTCTACGGCACTTGCAATATGGTAAAAACTATATGTATGGAGAGGAATAGCCTTGACATGGCAATGATATAAAGCACGCCAACTGTGGAAGAAAAAACATCAAAGTGGTTTGTAAGAAACGCATCCCATAAAACTCATTCAATGATGCCATACACACACAAGCTTTTGCCACTAGATTGGATAATTCAAACCGATTCAATTATCAAAATTTAATCATCTGGATGAATCTTACCGATTCATAAAGTTTGAAATCGGCTCCAGCGGCACTGATAGCAACACTAACTGGTTGATTTGCCACAGCCTTTTGGAGAGACTTCTCCTTGTTGCCAGGAGCAAATTCATACGAATCGATTGAGGCAACATGAACATTTTGCTGCACGAGAAAGGCAAGCACCAAACAAGATTTATAAAGCGATTGACAATCTAAACATTAAGCGTCTCTAGTTGCCAATGGTTAGTCAATAGATCACCTTGTTGGTATTGCAAGTCCCCTTTTGGCCTATGTATGGGTAGACCTTCTCGCTGTTGATGCCACCATTGTTAATGATAAACCTGAATGCGATGTGCATGAATCCACCACTGCAGCCACGGTTGCCGGTATCACAGTCCACTAATTCCTGTTCTGACAGTGAAATCAGATTACCGGTGACGATTTGGTTGATACCTTCGATGGCAGCAACTGCAGAGAACGCCCAACAACTTCCTATAAACACCATCAAGGTTATAATTAGCATACCCGTTGAGATCATTGAAACCAAACTACTTTACATCTTATATTTGGCTTGCCATAACTTGCTAGAATCCGTCGCAAACTTATTATTTGATCTCAAAAGAAATGTTTCAAGGAGACGATCTAGTTAGGGTTGTAAATGAGTTAAGTGCTTGTGAGCAAGCTCGATAAGAATTTATTTATGTTCATTTAATATGCACAAGATCAAATAGATAAACAAACTTGAACAACTCTATCAAACAAGCTTGAACAGCGATTTGGCTTGGCTCGTTTACATCCTGATCTAGGTATCATAGATGACGTGACTCCTTCTAGGGAAAAGGTCAAGAGTCAAGCGAAGGTCAAGGTTCAGGCTGATCTGCCAAGACTAGTCAATATGAACCTAGGAGAAATGATCCCATCAGGGTCAAATAGTTGTCGCCTTCGGCTCGGATTGTACTTCGGGTTTAACATGGGCTCAATCTTGACCTCACTTGGGTCTCTAAAGCAATCTCATCTGGCCCCAAAACCTCATTTGAGTCGTCTCAGTTTCGACTATCTCGGTCTCAGCTGCCTTGTCTCGACCATGCCACCTCAGCTGGCTCCGTCTTGGGACCCACTTTTACGTCTTCTATTAACCACTATCTTATATGGACCTACTAAGGAAGAACATGAATATTCTCATAGACACGCGGTAGTCCAAGAGTACAAACGGTTACGAGGTTGTCAGATATGATCCCCTCGGATATCCTTTTTTCTGCATATAAGGCCAAAAGGAAACCACTGTCGGATCTGATCTCCTCGTATGTTGTTATAATGATGTTATCCGGTCCAACATAGAGATGCCCTTAGCGAGCTATAAAAAATCTAATACGTAGCCTTATTCCATGTTCGACTCTGAAAACTCTTCTGGTGTTATCTTCTTTTCGGTCTACATTCCATTCTTTCGGAAGAATTCTAATTTGAGTGTCGGAGTGGCTTGCCGAGACTCCGGTACCAGTCTAACCTCTTTCTGAAGTGTATTTCAGATCCTCATCATCTTCTCCTTCGAGCTCCTCCAGAAAATCGCACACATCGGATCATTCATTGACTAATGGCTTGACCATCCGTGGTACTTAGCCAGAACACATCCCTATCATCCACTTATTCTTAACAGTACCAGTAGCAAGTAAAAAATCTTCATTTGGTGAGTTCATCGATTAGACTTTCAAGATTTCGATACTAGCTAGCAGTAGATGAATTTACAAATCTAACAAAATTCCCGGCTAAAGGAGAGGTAGAAGCAGATCCCCATGCCAGTTATTCCAAACAGCGCCCCTTTTGTCAAAAGACGAACGAGAAGCAAAGAGAAAGGGATCTGGAAAAACGTTCTTCAAACAAAAGCAAATATCTAACTTTATTATAACTGACTACGTAATAAGAATCAGCAGTGCTTTAAAAAGTTTGAAGTCAACAAAGGAAGAAATAGTTTACCACAACGGCCCTGATTCTTTACGGAGACGACGGCGCCCTTCTCCCTCCAATCGATGGAATCGGGCAGATCGTCCCCTTCTCTCGGCAGGTACCTGCTGCTGATCTTCCGGGAGGTGGATGTCAGCCGGGAGAAGTTCCCGAGGAACCTGGCCCGGTACTCCTCGTTGGTGAGGTCGGCGAACCGGTTCATCCCGAGGCGGTAGGATTGCTCCCCGCGGTCGGCGGCCGCATTGTGCTCTTCCACCAAACGGAGGTTCTCCTTGAAGACCTCGAACCGGTATTCGTCCAGATCTAGGGCCTTTTCGGCAGGGCGATGCTTGGCCCTCCACTCCAGGTAGAGCATTCTTACCTCCTCGTCGCTGTGACCGGGGACGGCCCCGCCTTGCTTGGAGAGGGTGAGGACGTCCTGATATGGGACACCGGAGACGGCGGCGACGGCGGAGAACGAGAGGAGAAGGAGGAGGGCGATGGCGGAAGCCATGAGCGGAAAGAGAAGAGTGAAGCTTGATGCTCTCTTTGGCAATAGAAAAGCTTCCTTTATATAGAAGAGAGGGTAGTGACTGAGAGGTTGTCACCTTACATTTTTTATTCTGAAAAAATATTATTTATTTTATAGCAAGGTCACATGTGATTAACAACATATAAGGATAATTAACTCCAGCAAAAAAAAAAAAATGGAATTCGTTGGAAAGTTGATCACTACGTATTATCTAGATTTCGTTGAGATTCAATCTTTATTTACTTTAATAAATTTATCTTATAATAATCAACTTTACTATGCCCCGAAAACCATATAAGAATCATTAACATATTTAGTTAAAGTGGTTTGATAATTTTCAAATTCCTACTCCATAATCTATTATCTAATCACTTTTGGAAAGCACCACTAGCATCCTCCTTCTCGGTCAAACACCAAAAGTTAAGAAACCCCTTGTGAATCAAGATTACAAAGGGATTAAAACGAGAAATAAAACAAGAAAAATAAAACGCTCTAACAGGTTTAACTAATATTATTTCTCTTTTTATGGCCTTCTAAATTTTACTAAAGGATATCTGTTGCTCAGTAAACAACTGTTTCAGATTTATTAGTCGATTGGTTCTTGCGATCCAATTGTTATTGTACAACAAAAACTCCATTATGTCTTCCACATTGTTTAATTTATCAGTTGATTGGTCATTTATCATCATTTGACTACTCAATCATGAAAAAAATCATTCTATTCACTAGCTCCTTGAACCCAATTAGTGAACTGCTTAACCCTTATATCCTAGATCTATTTGGAGTATTTGATGACCACCTCTAAAGTTAAATCCACCTATGTTGAGTTTTACCTTTATTCCCATAAATACAAGTCACTCAACACTCAGCTCATCGATATCTTATCATTTGCATTTTAATTTCACCTCAGAGCCACCTTCCTTCAGGTACATCCTTCATATGCCTCACCTTCGCTCCTTTGACTTTGAAGTCCACTCCCCTTGATTGTCATCCTTACTGCCTCGATGTCCTTCATTCTACGGTCTCTTAGTCTATCTCATACAGCTTTCTCAGACTTCAACAAATCTTGAGTCATTGAGTTGCCAATCTAGACACTCTAATCAATGATCCAGAGATGCCTCAATATCATCTCAATATTTTTCGCATTGTAGTCCCTTAGATATTTATCGTTTTTTATTTTTTTTGAACCTCTAATTAACTCATTGAACATATATGCCACGTACCATACCCACACTAAGCAATGAGCTCTTTAACTTTCATGTGTGATTTCGTTCTTTGCTCACTCAGATAGTACATATATCAAAACAATAAGAGAATGCCTAATTTTAATCTTTTATCTGAACATAAAAATTTAATATCACACCGAAGCATGCACCTCGGATACTATTGCGTCATCACATTGGATTTTTTATGTATTGTAACATGTGAAGAAAAAAAAACATTGATCTTGTAGCACACAATGAGCTAGGGAACATGCATGACAGTCTGTCCTTGATAAGCCCTTGGACTTGAATATTATATATATTCTCAAATGTGCGTGCATATAAACTGACCATCCGTTTATTATTATTATTTTTTCTCTTCATAGACGAAGCTGTAATTGCCCATGAAATCGGGAATGCATATGGTTGCCTCCGGGGCATAGCTGAGTTGGTTACGATGTAGCAGAGTTGTACAAGAGGGTAAGGGTTCGAATCTTGGCGAAGTCAGGCAACACCCTCCTGCGTCGTGACCAATTGCAGTTTTTCGATTTATCTCCTAGCTCACAAATGGTCGGGGGGCCGATCGTGTGGGGCCGCTAAGGTGGCGGATTCCACCTTTAGCAGAAAAGGGAATGCATATGGTTAGGTTATGTTGAGCTAAGCCAATCTATCCGATAGGTCAGGTTAGGTTTGTTGCTTAGTTTGTAGGTCATATTCCTCATCACCTAATGTTCTTGTTTGAGATCATCTATGGATGAGTCATCAACTGATGATAATGATGATGAAGTCATGCAAGACTTGCAGATGATGGAGCTCCCTGTCAGACTGCAAAGAGAAGGAGGGTGAGAATGAAGATTATAGGGGTGCCCATAATCTCACATCTAAAGTACATGGAAAAGATCATGGGGTTAAAAGGATGGAAAGTATCTCCATTGGTATGAGGTCTTTTGGGGAGAGCCGATCAAACGACATAAGGGCTTAGACATTGTGGAGATATTTTGATTCCATCGATACTAGCTTAAGTTAAATGGAAAGAGAAGAAACAAAATATTAGAGAAGGAAAGTGTTAATTGTGTGTACGTGTACTTGCACCCGAGAGAAATGAGACCATTATAGTCCTTAGGTAGATGTGTCGCCAATAAGGAGAATATTTCATCACCGTGATAGTTAAGGGTTTTATCGAATATTTCATTAATCATATTATACTAATGAGATAGGTCAGCTACCATCAAATATTATATCATTGCACGTGTCCTTCTGATGGCAGTCTGGACAGAAGCGTGAACTTGAAAAGGTTGAGTTGACGGAAGGGTAGACCTCTAGCTAGAAGATCACGGATTCATTCGGGAGCAAAGTTAGTAGAGCATCGAGTGGGGCACTGAGTGGGCCGCATAGTTGGTTGATCAGGGGGGCTGAGTAAAAGATCAACCACTAGGCTAGAAGAGAGTTGGAGTGGTTAACCAAGGATCGAGTTAGGGATCGACCACTGAACTAGAGAGGAGAGCTCAGACGGTCACTGAGAAGAGAGTTCGGGCGGTCACTTAGAGGAGAGCTCGAGTAGGTCACTGAGAGGAGAGCTCGAGCAGTGAGAAGAGTTCAGGCTTAATTAGAGTGCGGGGCCTCGATCCGAGCTAGGTGATGAGCCGAGCTAGCTATAGGGTTGAAGACCAATCTGAGCCAGCTCGACCAAAAGATTGGGCTTTGTCTCTGTCGTGTCATTGTCAATTGGATCAAATATTGATTTTTTTGACCTAGGCGTACTAACCCATAACACCTAAGTTTGTTCTTATCGAGCATATATAATACATGTCTAGACTAGATTTTGATATTGGACTCCATGTTTGATGAGGATAATTGCTTGAATGATACATTAGGATCGATCCGAGTATAATATATTATAATCCACCTCCGCCTTAAACGTTACATGTAAAAGTAAATTGAATTATATTAATCTCAATTTTTTTTCAAAAGAAAATATATAGGTAAATAAGAAGAAAAGTTAATCATCTTGTTGTATTAAAAACACTATACTATACTAAAATTAATATGTAATCACATAAATATTAATATTTTAATTAGTATTTTTTTTAATTTAATTAATCGCCCACATGTGAGATTAAAAAAAAAAAAGATAATCCCAACTAGCCCTTGCCAAGGTGGTTATCACATGTCCAACATCCTTTGATTGACTTTGAAAAAAAATTCCTACAAATATAAGGGAACCACATGTGAGACTTTAAGAGGCTACGAGAGGTGATGAAGAAAATTAATGACATTGTGACCCCAAGGACAGGACATACATTGATTATCCTTATCCAGCCTTTAATATATGTTTGTCTGTATTCTCGTGTGAAATTGCATTATTAGATATTTGAGCATTATTAGAGATTTGGGTATAATGTTCATGTGCATTTGTCTTTGTGGTGGTAAAAGATAAGATTTTTTTAAAAATAATTAGACTTTAAAATCTATATAGCACATGTATGATATTTAAACAACTAATGATATTGAAAAATTAAGAATCATCTCACTTTATGAATTTATTTGATAGATAAAATATAAAATCAGACTGTCTATCTCAATATTAATAATTAGTCTAAATTGAATACCTAATATAAAAACAAACACACAATAAAAAAAAATAGGTGCATTTGTCTTCTCCATTCTCTTAATAGACGATTGCCATGATTGACACGATGATTCACATAATGCTTTTGTTATCATGCTTGATAAAGAAAAAAATGTTTAGCATAATCATTTTATTGTTTTCACCACTCTTTTAATCCATATAAATATATTTTCTTTCCCTCTACTTATTCTCTTCCCTCTACCTCTCTCCCTCTCTCAAGTAAACACGCTTAAAAGTTAGAATAATTGATGGAAAAATGGTAGAACAAAAAAATAATTAACTTTGTTGTTTCTTTTTATTATTATTTGAGAGGTGGTGGAACGATTGCAACCATCAATCAAATCTATTTAGATTGTTTTTTTTATTAATTCAGGAATCTCATTTTTACAATCCAATTAATGTTGGGATACAATTAAATTTCCCTGTTGAAAATACATAAAAACGATTGTGAAATTATAAAATGAAAGATATCTCAATTAGTATGAGACATGTCTTATATTATATATAATATTATATTTATTTATTTATATATTAACAAAATATTTATTTTTTCAAATCTCAAATAAAATTTAAAATTCACTAATTAGTGCAATAACGAGTGGAAAAGCTTGCTTTGGATCCACCTCTCAAAAATATGAAAAATGATACGCTATATGAAAAATATAACATGAAATTCAACATGACACACTCAACTGCATGGATGTGAGCCCCACTACATGAATATAAGATCCACTGCATGGAGTGTGTCATGTTGAATTTTATGTTACATTTTTTATGCTCCAAAAATATTTTTTGACTTAGGCTATAGCCTAAGTACAGCCCGAGTGCATCAAGGGCGGAATCACATTATAAGCTACCCGAGCTAAAGCTCGGGAACCCAATGACACTAAGAAAGAGAAAAAAACTTGGATTTATGGATAAAGAGAAAAAAAACTTTAAAAGAATAAGGAAGATAATTCGGGATGTTGACATTGACGTCTGCATTACAACTCAAGATCAACCCGAATAGATTATCAAATACAAAATTATATGATCTCCATTCGGCTAATAATAAAATATATTATTTTTATATATAAAAGATAAACGATTCATAATTCATCTAAAATATATCTCACATAATACTAGTGTAAAGGATCTATAATCCACCTAGTGGTATAGCATTTCATTTAATGCCGAAATAAATAAACACAAACAAAACTTAATAATACTTTGAATGCAATGCCTAAACTTTATTATATAATTACTTAATTTTGTTAATTTAATACGCAACTCTTTAAGAGTGAGCCAATTATACCCTAGAATTATAATAATTTCTTAGATTTTGCAACTCTTATAAAATGTAGAGTTGAAGCCCCGTTATACTAGGGCTGCATTGATTTAATTTTGTTATTAACTTAGTTTGATAAATCACACAACTCTTTCAGGGTGAAGAGCCGATGTTGATTTAGTTGATTTATCTATAATTTGACTCGTTTTAATATAATTAATTGTATAGTTTAAATTATCATAGTTTCCATATAGTTTCATTTCTTTTAAAGGAGTCCTAGGTTTCCCTAATTTTCTTTTAATTTAGGGTTATCCAATAACATATTTTCTTTGTTTCGTGCTTGATAATTATGTCTTTTTGGTAGTCAACCTCACGGATCCCTTTTCAATAAAAAGATAGAATTTGTCATCCTAATGATCCTATACAGTCGGTCTCATGACCATCTATGAGAAGATAAATCGATAAACTGCAGTTGGTCACGATGGAGGAGGGTATTGCTCGACTTCATCGAGATTCGAACTCTTATCCTCTTCTACAAATCTGCTCCGTACAAGGTGTTAGGACAAGATCACACTT